>NW_023212503.1:0-6936 GCF_002007445.2 Ailuropoda melanoleuca
GTTCATAGCTTGGCTTTTAGGTATGTGATGGTGAAAGAAAGTTCTGTTATGTCTCTGTAGTTCAGTTTCTGGCTTGTTACACTGAGATAATTAGAGTTGACCCTTCATAGGGTGTGTGGCAGAGGCACTCACTGCTCACCCAGGATCCATGTAGACCCCCATAGTTCCCAGCCCACCTGAACTTAGGGGAAACCACTTCGAAAATGGGCTGTGATCTGAGGAGCTGTATATCAGTTCAGGGCCAAATACTGGAAAAGCAAGTGAGCAACACTGTCGTTCTTTATTCCCTGGCCAACATAAAGTCCTCACATTCTAGATAATGGACGTATAAGAAAGCAGAGCCTCTTTACCCTGTATCACCAAATCACCAAATATGTATGTGGAGCAGAGACTCCCTTCCTCAACTAATACCCACCGTGGACATGCAAATGTGAACCAGAAGTAAACTTTTGCTATGTAAACCCACTAGATTTGAGGACTAACCTCTTACTAAGGCATAACAGAGCTTATTCGGACCTCTCTCCTCAGGTATGGCCTGCTCACCTTATTGGGGAAAGTGGCATCAATCTCCTCCTGCAGTTTCTGCTGGACATCAGGGTGAGTGGCCAATTCATAGGCAAAGAAGGAAAGAGAAGTGCTAGTGGTCTCGTAGCCCGCAAAAAGAAAGGTCATAGATTGGGCCACGAGCTCCAGATCAGACAGAGCTAAGAGGAGAAGAAAGACATTTTAGGTAAAGCTGGTGCATGCAAAACATCACAGTTTAGATGACAAGATATCCAAATGAAACTCCCAAGTCCCTTGGGGAAAATATGTTAAAGCATTTCGCAATCAGACTAGGAGTGGTTTGCACTCTGAGATCTATCCTACAGAGCCAGGAAGAGGCCAAAGTTGTCTTGATCTGTTTATTCCCAAGGTCTATACTGTTCTTAGCCATCTGTTTCTGCTTACGCCACCCTCCCCACCAACACAAGTGTGTAATTTCAGGAGACGGCATTTCTTTTTTTTTTTTTTAAAGANCGGCATTTCTTTTTTTTCTTTTTTTTTTTTTTTAAGATTTATTATTTATTTTTCAGCAGAGATAGAGACAGCCAGCGAGAGAGGAACACAAGCAGGGGGAGTGGGAGAGGAAGAAGCAGGCTCATAGCAAGAGAGCCTGATGTGGGGCTCGATCCCATAACGCCGGGATCACGCCCTGAGCCGAAGGCAGACGCTTAACTGCTGTGCCACCCAGGCGCCCCAGGAGATGGCATTTCTGTCTCACATACGCACTGTTATCAGTCTGTCCCTGAAGAGTCCTAAAAGTACTTTAGCCATAAGTCACACAGGCTAGTCTTCTTCCCCAGGCAAAATTTACGTTCTTCTACAGCTTAATCTTTTTTTTTCCTTTTTTTTTCAGAGAGAGTTCTCAATGCTAAGGCTTAATTGTCAGGAAATTCAATGATCTTTTATCTAAACATTTTAGCGGGAACTTACGAGAACAGTATTTGGGCTACAGATAAACGTGTTCAATGTGTGGTCCATGGACCAGCAGGATCTACAGTGTCTGGGTGCTTATTAGAAATGCAGACTCTCAAATCTCATCCAAGAACTATGGAATCAAAATCCAAGCTTTCACAAAATGTGATGAGATGCACGGATTATACCTTTGAGAGGTATCTGGTAATAGAAGACCTGGGGCACTACTCTTCAAGTTTTTAATCTCAGATACGTACAGAAACTGTAACACAGACAAGAAGCTAGAAGAGGGGAGACTGATGCTAGGGCAATTAATGCCATTAAAAGAGCCTAAGAAAGAATGTGTCAATAGAAGGGTACCGGCCAGCACGAAATACAGACAAACAGAATCCAGTGAGTGGATATAGCACTGCTCATTCAACCCTGGCCTGAATGTCACCTTGCTTAGGGAATGGCCCCACCCTGAATATAAATTGGCCTCTCTTGGATTTTCTCCTGGCAGAAACTAAGCATACCCAGGCTCTGATCTATTTGATTGGAACTGGATTAGGACCTTTAGATACTTAGAGCACTGAAATGAACAAGGTACCTGCAACAGACATGTAATTCACAACTAGCAACAGACATGTAATTCACAACTAGCAACAGACATGTAATTCACAACTAGCAACAGACATGTAATTCACAACTAGAAACAATATCATAAGTGAAAGAAAGGTCTACAGATTTCAGATTTTCAAGTGATACTTTCAGTGATGTCACTGTGGAAAAATTCAGCTATCCAACCTTTCCTCCTTTAGCATGGACGCAGTGACATTCAAAGTTTAGATCTGTACTGTTCAATATGGTAGCCATTTGCCATATGTGGCTTTTTAAATATAAATTTTAACTGATTAAATACAATATAAGTTTCAGATCCTCAGTGGCACTAACCTCATGTCAAGTGCTCAATAGCCACATGTGTACAGTGGTCACTGTGCTGAACAGGGCAGATACAGAGTATTTCCTTCATCACAAAAATTTCGTGAACCAAACAGACAGATAGAGGCAGATGTATACATAGGTATACATAGATATATTTTAGTGACGTAATGGAGTAAGGCTGTCCTTTTTCTCCAGAATCAATTGTTAAATATATAGAATTTTTTTAGATGGTTGTGAAACCTTGATAGGTTGAAGTTAACCATGATGGGAATGTTTCTGTCATCAAAAGAACTAAATCAAGGCTTTTATCTGGGAGACAGAGAGCATGTCTACATCACTGGTTATGGAGATATAAGAATATTTAGGTTTCTCAGTCCTGTGTAAATATATCTGATGTGATCAGCCTGGTCTACTGAGAGGATCTAGAAAAAAAGCAACCCTAACAGCAATGAGCACTCCTAGATCCCAGGTTTTGGTTTTTTGTTTTTGTTCTTTTTTGATAAACATTCATTTATTTATTTTAGAAAAAGAGAAAGCATGTACATGTGTGTGCTAGTGGGGGTAGGGACAGAGGGAGAGACTCTCCAAGCAGATTCCCCACTGAGCACAAAGGCGGATGCGGGGCTTGATCCCATGACCCATGAGATCATGACCTGAGTCAAAACCAAGAGTCAGATGCTCAACTGACTGAGCCACCCAGGCGCCCCTGAGTTTGGTTTCTAAATACCATTCTCAGTAAAAGGAAACAGAGCTCCTTGAAGTAAGGGCTGATTTCAAGGCTCACTGGGGGAAATAGAAGGGAGACCTAGAATATCTTATGTCAGAAGCAAGGAAGTGCTCATAAAATAATTTGTGAAAAGGATGCAGGATACTCTATACACTATAATGGTGAATATACACCATTACACATTTGTCAAAACCCATAGAAATACTACAAAGAATAAATCCTGCTTTAAACTATGGACTTAAGTGGTAATAATGTGTCATTGTATGTACACTGATTGTAATGAAATTACCACATGTGGAGGGATTTTGAAAGTGGGGTGGCTGTGCGTAGGTGGGGAATACTGGAAATCTCTGTGCCTTTCATTCAATATTGCCGTGAACCTAAAACTGCTATAAAAAAGCCTACTCAAAACAAAAAAACAAAAAGCAAGCAAACAAACAAACAAAACACAAAGGAAAAAGAGAAAAGAAAAGCACACAGGATCCCACTTGTAAGGGCTTCCAATAGACAAACCTGAGTGAATTTGAGGATCCAAATAAAGAATGATTTAAGAGACTAAGTTAGCAATATATGAGATCATACTGACATAAATAAATTAATGAGAGAGAATGTAAAGCTCCCTTATAATGGACTATCACTCATAAATTTGGAAGAAATGATGGAATTAAAAAGTTACCATTTGAAGCCACTATAGTAATAATGGTTTCAGTCAAATACCATCCATGGATGATAAAAGTAGTAGACGAATGTTTGAAGAAAAACACAGTATTTATACACAATCGCAAAGGGATCTTGCACAGTTACTTAATTACAAAACAAAAAATAAAACTTTGCAGTACATTAAGCCGGTGAACACAAGTTCAACCAAGTGTTCCAGGTGAAGGTCACCTACACTAGGGCCAAGTGCCTCCTGATGTGATGAAGACTTGATGCAAATTTCCAGGCAGAGGTTCCAATTCAGAGGGTCTGATTTGACCAGAGAATTGACACCGGAAGCAAGGTGCCCAGAAGTTCTGATGTAGGTGATCCACAAACCACTGACTGCCTTGTTTATGGCTACCCTTCAAGTACTGAACAGAGTTGTGGCTGCATGCTTCTGGAAAGTGGTTCTGTCTACCATTTTTAACTGAACATGTGTCTTTCTTCAATTTGTGGAAATTCCATCTGCTAAAAATCCTCCTCCCTATCTCAGAACCACCCCCTGCCTCTGAGCCTCCCCATTGCTGGCCCTCTGAAGCTCTCTTTGCTTACCTTTATGGGTGTCTGTTTCTTCAGAATTCTGGGAGTTAATCATCAGTTGGAGAAAATCCACTCGGTGCTGGAAGTAGAAAGAGAAGTTTCAATGATAAAATGTCACTTGTGAAGTCAGAAATAAATCAGGGGTGCAGTACCTAACTTCTTTCCTGAGAATACAGCCCCTTAATGGCCAGAAGTCTGATAGTGTTGCCTGAGTCATCAGTGAACAAAAATATACAGTTCTGAAACCTGCAGAGCAGGATGTTTCCCTGATACGAATCCAGCCATCATGTCCAACTGATTTTTGGTCCTTGCTCTCTCTGATCTTCAGATTGTCTGGCTTTTGAACACAGCTTCCTGGCCAAAGAGTTGCCTGCTCCCTCTCCTGTCACTCCTGCTTGCCCAGGAGAAAGTCCCCGACTTCAGTCCTTTTTTCCCTCCAGCTTTAATTCTTAATGAATGGCCACCCAGATCAATCCCCTGACCTCTGCTGAGTCCACCAGCACCCTGTGTCAGCATCTTCCAATGCCCCACCCTCCCAGAACTCTGCAGAATCTTAAGTGACATCCTGGGGTACCCAGCCCTATATCCTTGTCCTACACACATCCTTATGCTGGCTGCTAAGTCTCAGGAAGGCAAAGTGGGCTTAGCCATCTTGCAGTCTCCTGCCCACTCCAGCCTATGACAGCTCAAATTTAATACCGACTAAACACCAGGTGCCTGATAGAAACTTCACTGGAGAATGTGTAAAGTAAAGGCTTGGATTTGAAGGGATCTCTGATATATAAGATCTGGCAAAACTATACTACCCAGAAAATGATTTTTACATAGTGATTCTTATCCTTTGACAATTTGTTGAAGGGAAGTGGCAGTTTTTCTCTCACCAAATTTTAAGCAGTAACATAGTAATTTCCATGCGTATTTCTAAATTTTAAATGTTGTCTCTCTGGCTCATTTTCTTCTCTCCTTCCCTAACCTCCACCTTCTTCATTCTGCCCAAAACGATAGAACTCTCCTGATCTGAATACTGCAGTTCTCTACCCACCTTAAAAAAAAAAACACATAGAAGTGCACACATCAGATATATACAGCTCAACTATCAGAAAGTGAAAAACTGTATGTAATCATCAATGGATTTACCTTTTGTTTATCTTTGAGGCGACTTTCTTTCATCTTTTTTACGGATTTTGTGAAAAAGTCAGTAACACTCTTTGGAAACACACAGATATTTAATCTTTCAAAAACTGGGGTAAGGAATGGAAAGAGTACTGTAAGGAAAAAGAACAAAGGAAAGCACAAAGGAAAATGCAAAATTTACTTGGAGTAATTATACTTTGCTCTACCAATTAGAAGAGTAAAAGAACAGGAGTCTTTCAAACCAGGAGTCACTCCCTCTATGAACTTTCCTCCAACTTTCAAGCCAAGGACTAAGCCAGGGCAAGTCATACAAAAGGGCCACCACTACAGCACTGAGATCAGTGGCCTCTTGGACATCTCTGGAGTGACCAAAGGAACAGGACATTCCTGGACCTCTTAGCCTTTTATCTTCTGGACTAGAGCCTCTTTGGATAAACCAGACCACAATATGTTACTTTAATTAATTGTGCCATTTAAGAAATTATTGTCAGGATACAAATAATACACAATATGCCCTTCAACCACAATGGAATAAAATTAGAAATCAAGAACATAAAGAACATTAGAAAATTCACAAATATGGGGAAATTAAACAATACACTCCTATATAATGATGGTTCAAAGAAGAAATCAAAGGGGCACTTAGGAATTACTTGGAGATTGATAAAAAGGAAGACATGATATACCAAAACTCATAGGATGTAGCAAAAGCAGTCACCAGAGAGAAATACTGCTTTTAATGTCTACATTCAAAATGAACCAAGATCTCAAATCAATGACGTAACTTTCCATCTTAAACATGCTGAAATGGTAAGACCAAACAGCACATTAAGCAAGCAGATGGAAGCAAATAAGAGACAAGAGCAGAAACTCATGAAATGAAGAATAAAAAACAATAGAAACGATCAATTAAACCAAGACTGATTCTTTTAAAAGACCTTGAGCTAGATGATCAAGAGAAAAGGAGAGAAGATTCTAATTCTATCATCTGACCTCCTTACTACCCATCACCAGGGTAGTAAGGAGGGCACGTACTGCATGGTGCACTGGGTGTTATATGCAACTAATGAATCATCGAACTTTACATCAAAAACTAGGGATATACTGTATGGTGACTAACATAAAAAAAAAAAAAAGAACAGTATATAATTAAAAAAAAAACCCAAAATGTAAAAAAAAAAACCAAAAACAAAAAAACAAAAAAACAAATTCTATCATCTGAAATAAAAGGGGAGATTCATACTGACATTAAAAAGGTTTTATTAAGGAGGACATGTATTCCATGGAGCATTGGGTGTTACATGTAAACAATGGATCATGGAATACCACATCAAAAACTAATGATGTACTGTATGGTGACTAACATAATACAATTTTAAAAAGTTCGATTTTTCATTTCTTAAAATTTTATTTTATTTAAATTCAATTAATTAACATATAGTGTATTATTAGTTTCA
>NW_023212504.1:0-1008 GCF_002007445.2 Ailuropoda melanoleuca
TGTGTTTGGGGACGTTGCCCACACCCCTCAGACAGGTTGCAGTGAATCCAAAAGGTAAAAAGATGCTTAAAGCTTTTCATTCCGTGGAGCCTCATCAGCCCCGTGAAAGTACTTAACGGAAGCGGGCATTTGGGAAGAGGTGTTTGCTTTACACGCGTGCGGTTAGATGGCCCATTTGGGTAGAGACCACCTTAGTGCCCAGTTAAGCTCCCCTCTTGCTGGACAGAGAGCTGGCTGCTGCAGGAACTGGTTTATGCTGCTCCCATGTAGGGACCCCTGAAGTCCCACCAAAGTCTCAAAGACTGAGAGCCCATTTTCAGCCATGCAAGGATGTTAGTGGTACAATGGTATTAACACAGGCTGCCTTGCAGTAAATCAACTACGGTGCTGAGCTGTCGGATGTGCAGGGCGAAATATACGTACCTCATCCCTAGTCTTCCCCCAAACCCTGCGGAGATCTATCAGGATTCCCTCACCACCACGCCTGCCTGGAGGGAGAGCTCCCATTCTTTTCTTTTTCTCATGAAGTTTTGGTCATCATATTCCTTANTAAAAAAATTATTTATTTATTTATTTGAGAGAGAGGGAGAACACATGAGTGGTGGGGAGAGACAGAGGGAGAGGGAGAAGCAGGCTTCCCGCTGAGCAGGGAGCCTGATGTGGGGCTCGATCCCAGGACCACAGGATCATGACCCAAACTGAAGGTGAACGCTTGACCAACTGAGCCACCCAGGCGCCCTTTGGCTCATCATATTCTGAGCAACACCTAGTGCCCAGCCCTGCCTGCCATGATTCCCTCACTGTGATGCCAGCCTGGGGAAAACCCGCTGTACTTGCCCTGTGTGGGCTCACCGCTGGCTATACCAGTGTACTAATGTTGGGTGGGGAAANGAGAGGAGGGTGGGGGTGTTAGGTGCTGTTCCACAGTCAGGCTCACATGGAGCTCTCTGAGCAGAGACTGATTCCACCATTACTCTGGTGGAGACACCCAGGCTTCAGCACACCCCA
>NW_023212505.1:0-577 GCF_002007445.2 Ailuropoda melanoleuca
ATCAACAGAGTAAAAAAGAAACCCATCAAACAGGAGAAAATATCTGCAAATCATATATCATAATGACTTAACACCCAGATTATATAAGGAAATCTTAGAACTCAACAAAAAAACCAAACAACCCAATTCAAAATGGGCAAAGGACTCAAACAGACGTATATTGAAAGACAATTTATGAATGGACACATAAGCATATGAAAATATGCTTAGACATCACTAATCATTAGGGAAGTGTAAAATAAAGCATTAATGATACCACCTTAGACCCATTAGGATGGCTATAATAAAAAAGAAACAATATTAAAGCCCAGATAATAACAAAGGTTGGCGCAATACAGAGAAATTGGATTCTTGTGCACGGTTTTTGGGAATGTAAAATAGCTTAGCTGCTATAAAAAGAGAGAATGGAGTTCCCCCCAAAAATTAAAAATAAAATTACCATATCATTCAGCATTTCCACTTCTGGGTATACACTCAAAAGAATAAATACAGGGTCTTAAAGAGATATACATATACCAATGTTTATAGAAGTATTATTCACAATAGCTAAAGCATAAAATCAAGCCAATTATTCATG
>NW_023212506.1:0-577 GCF_002007445.2 Ailuropoda melanoleuca
AGTGAAATAAGTCAGAGAGAGACAAATACCATATAATCTCACTCATATGTGGAATTTAAGAAAGAAAACAGATAACTACATGGGAAGGGGGAAAAGAAAAAAAGGGAGAGAGGGAAACAAGCCATAAGAGACTCTTAACAGAGAACAAGCTGAGAGTTGATGGAGGGATGTGGGTAGGGGGTGGGCTAGATAGTATTATGGAGGGCACTTGTTATGATGAGCACTGGGTGTTGTATGTAAGTGATGAATCATTCAATATTACTCCAGAAACCAACAGTGCACTGCATGTTAACTACCTAAAATTTAAATTTAAAAAATGGGCAGAGGACCTGAATAGATATTTTTCTAAAGAAGACATACAGATGGCCAACAGACACATGGTAAGATGCTCAGCATCACTAATCATCAGGGAAATGCAAATCAAAACCACAATGAGATACTACCTTATACCTGTCAGAATAGCTAGAATCAAAAAGACAAGAAATAACAAGTGTTTGCAAGGATATGGAGAAAAAGGAACCCTTGTGTACTGTTAGTGGGAATGTAAAAAGGCTCAGCCACTGTAGAAAACAATATG
>NW_023212507.1:0-577 GCF_002007445.2 Ailuropoda melanoleuca
GAGGAAGAAGCAGGCTCATAGCAGAAGAGCCTGATGTGGGGCTCGATCCCGTAACGCCGGGATCACGCTCTTAACCGCTGTGTCACCCAGGCGCCCCAAGGATTCACTCTTTCTTAACGTTTTAAATAAACATAACTATTTTATAAGCATCTTCTAGTAGTTTTGCTGAAGATTTCTATATTGTTGACCTATTTTTTTCCATGTATTACTTCAATATATTTTACAGCAGAAGGAAAAACAAGTGTTTCCCAAAGACATTTGGCTTTTTTTTTCCTTTCACTGGTAAGCAAGAGACCAAGAAAGACCTACAATATTTATCACTAAGTTCATTTAAAAATTTATAAAGGACTTTGTCGAATATTCACAGATTTAAGCATCTTTTAAAAATCATAAATATTTTCTCCATATTTTACATATTTATTTCTAATTATCTTACTCATCATGCTATCATTAGTTTATATTTTATTTATTTATTTTTTAATAATAATATTTTTTATTATATTATTTTAGTCACCATACAGTACATCCCTAGTTTTTGAAGTAAAGTTCCATGATTCATTACTTGCGTATAACACCC
>NW_023212508.1:0-577 GCF_002007445.2 Ailuropoda melanoleuca
CAGAGAGTTGTCTTGATTTGTCACCTCGCCATCGGGGCAGGCAGACTGGGCATTAGCATCCTCCTTGCACTAGACGAGGAGACTGGGGTGGAGGGAGCCTGCTTTGCCCAAAAACACCCAGCCCGGAATTAGAGGAGCTGTAGCCTGAACCCAGGTCTGACTCCAGGAAAGTCTCATGTTGCAGCAGGGTGACGCAGAAGCGATCCCAAAACACAGCAAGTCAAAAGAGATCTAGACACACGCCCAACCCCCTGATTTCTTCTTAGCCAACCCCCCTGATTTCTTCTTAGCCTCAGGTTCTCCGTGGCAGTGCCTGGGTCTCAGATCCCGAGCCCTAGTACTGTTGCTCCTGTGGGAGGGGAAGTGGCTCCCTTTGAGATATCTCTGGTGCAGTCAAGCGGGAGGTCATTTTCCCTTGTGGTTTCATTGATTTTATGAGGAGGGAGTCTGTGATCTTAGTTGGAAATATTTATGCTTTAAGGAGAGAAACCTAGGGGACTCAGTCATGTCTGTAGGCCAGTCACTCCCAGGGACCTTCTTAATTTAGTGATTCCTCCCCTCCAGCCCCCTCCCTCCG
>NW_023212509.1:0-577 GCF_002007445.2 Ailuropoda melanoleuca
GCAGTCTTATCAGCTCTAGCCTCAGAATCTATCCAGAATCCCATGAATTCTTACCAGTTCCACTGCTATCATCTTGTTCCAAGCCACCATTGTGATTTCCCTAGACAACTGTGGTAGTCTTCTAACTGGTCTTCCTCTTGCCACATTCGCCCCCTGCCCTCCACCTCGCCCCATGGCTGGGAACATTCAGTACAGCAGCCAGAGTGATGCCTGCACAATCTAAGTGTGGCACTTGGAAAGATGCTCAGCATCATTCCAAAGGATGGTCCAGCCATCACTAAGAAAATGCACATCAAAACACACAGTGAGACCACACCACACCCACTAGGATGGCTACTATCAAAAACAAAAGCAAGTGTTGGTGAGGATGTGGAGAAATTGGAACCCTTGTGTACTCTTTGTGGGAATATAAAATGGCGCAGCTGCTGTGGGAAGCAGTATGGCGGTTCTTCACAAATTCAAATATAGAATTATCATTTGATAAGCAATTCCTCTTCTGGGTATACCCAGAAGAACTGAAAGCAGGGACTCAAACAGATATTTGTACACCCATGTTCATAGCAGCATTATTCACAAC
>NW_023212510.1:0-225 GCF_002007445.2 Ailuropoda melanoleuca
TAAGACTGCATGAAAGAAAACGTTCAGTAATTTCGAGGACTCAGCGCCCTTCTTATTGGTAATAAAGCGGCTCATCCAGGAACACACCTCCAGCTAACATCAGACTTTGGGTACCCAAATTCCACATTGGGTGTATTGGCCTGGGAAGGATCCAGCACTTAGAACGAAGAAACATAGTATCAAGGTAAAGCCATTGAAGTCACTTCGTCCTTATGGAAGTTGGAA
>NW_023212510.1:481-990 GCF_002007445.2 Ailuropoda melanoleuca
GAAGCCTGTCGAGAGTGCCATATAGTGGTCTCTGGGACACCACACAATCCAGGGATATATCAACGAGCATCAGCTCTCATGAGTAAGGGAGCATGAATGAAAATGATCAGGAATTTGGAGGACTCAACACCCTTCTTATTGGTAATAAACCAAGGCGTCCAGGAAAACACATCAAGCATACATCAGCGTTTTCATTCGAGACCCCAGTTCCACATTGGGTGTATGGGCCAGCGAAGGGTCCAAAACTTAGAGAAAAGAAGTAAAGTGTGAGGATAAAGCCCTTCACGTCACATTGGCCTTTTGGAAGGTGGAACAGGAATCAACGTGATTTGATACCGTGAGTGAATGCCGACGAACACCGCCCTGAGAAACATAATTTGGAAAAAACCTGCTTCCAATGAAATATTTGCTTCCTGGGTAAATCCTATCGAAACTGGTGGTGGCAATACAGCGAAGAGGCCAAAAGCATGCCCATCAGAAAAAACACCGTTCAGGGACCGTCTTTGCAC
>NW_023212510.1:1078-2279 GCF_002007445.2 Ailuropoda melanoleuca
CACATCGTGGTCTGTGAGACACCACACAATCCAGGGATATATCAAAGAACATCATGTCTCATGAGTATAAGTGCATGAAAGAAAAGGTTCACTAATTTCGAGGACTCAGCGCCATTCTTATTGGTAATAAAGCAGAGCATCCAGGAAAACATCTCCAGGTAACATCAGACTTTTCATTGGGGACGCTAATTCCACATTGGGTGTATGGGCCTGGGCAGGTTCCAGCACTTTGAACGAAGAAACATAGTGTCAAGATAAAGCCCTTGAAGTTACTTCGTCCTTATGGAAGTTGGAACAAGAATCAAGGTGCTTTGGTACCATGAGTGAAAAATGGCAAACACAGCACTGGAAACATAATTAGGCCAAAACCCGCTTCTAACGAAATGTTTGCTTCCTGGGTAAATCCTATCAAAAATGGTGGTGGCATTGGAACGACAAGACTAAAGACATGCCCGTCCAAAAAACACTCTACAGGGACCGTCTTAGCACTATCATCGAACTTCGTGAATAGGGAAACAGGAGGGAAAGTGATCGCGGAACCTAAGCACTATCATCATCAGTCGTGAATAGGGAAACAGGAGGGAAAGTGGTCGCGGAAGCCTGACGAGAGTGCCATATAGTGGTGTCTGGGACACCACACAATCCAGGGAAATATCAACGGGCATCATGTCTCATGAGTAAGACTGCGTGAAAGAAAACGTTCAGTAATTTCGAGGACTCAGCGCCCTTCTTATTGGTAATAAAGAAGCGCATCCAGGAAAACATCTCCAGCTAACATCAGACTTTCGGGGCACCAATTCCACATTGGGTGTATGGGCCTGGGAAGGAACCAGCACTTAGAACGAAGAAACATAGTGTCAAGATAAAGCCCTTGAAGTCACTTCGTCCTTATCGAAGTTGGAACAAGAATCAAGGTGCTTTGGTTCCGTGAGTGAAAAATGGCAAACACAGCACTGAGAAACATAATTAGGCCAAAACCCGCTTCTAACGAAATGTTTGCTTCCTGGGTAAATCCTATCAAAAATGGTGGTGGCAATGGAACGAAAAGGCCAAAAACATGCCCATCCAAAAAATACTCTACAGGGACCGTCTTAGCACTATCATCGTCCTTCGTGAATAGGGAAACAGGAGGGAAAGTGATCGCGGAACCTAAGCACTATCATCATCAGTCGTGAATAGGGAAACAGGAGGGAAAGTGGTC
>NW_023212510.1:2598-2774 GCF_002007445.2 Ailuropoda melanoleuca
AAGAGTGCCATATAGTGGTGTCTGGGACACCAGACAATCCAAGGAAATATCAACGAGCATCAGCTCTCATGAGTAAGGGAGCATGAATGAAAATGTTCAGGAATTTAGAGGACTCAACACCCTTCTTATTGGTAATAAAGCAGAGCATCCAGGAAAACATCTCCAGCTAACATCAG
>NW_023212510.1:2996-3267 GCF_002007445.2 Ailuropoda melanoleuca
TGGAGGACTCAACACCCTTCTTATTGTTAATAAACCAGTGCGTCCAGGAAAACACATCAGGCATACATCAGCGTTTTCATTGGGGACCCCGATTCCATATTGGATGTATGGGCCTGGGAAGGGTCCAAAACACAGATCCAAGAAATAAAATGTGAGGATAAACCCTTGACAGCACAATGGTTTTGGAAGGTGGAACAGGAATCAAGTTGCTCTGATACCGTGAGTGAAACCCGACGAACACCGCACTGAGAGACAAAATTTGGCCAAAACC
>NW_023212510.1:3442-3697 GCF_002007445.2 Ailuropoda melanoleuca
CATGAGGGAAAGTGCTCGCGGAAGCCTGACGAGAGTGCCACATAGTGGTCTCTGAGACACCACACAATCCAACGAACATCATGTCTCATGAGTAAGACTGCATGAAAGAATACGTTCAGTAATTTCGAGGACTCAGCGCCCTTCTTATTGGTAATAAAGCAGAGCATCGAGGGAAACATCTCCAGCTAACATCAGATTTTCTTTGGGGACCCTAATTCCACATTGGGTGTGTGGGCCTGGGAAGGATCCAGCACT
>NW_023212510.1:4037-4380 GCF_002007445.2 Ailuropoda melanoleuca
TGACGAGAGTGCCATATAGTGGTCTCTGGGACACCACACAATCCAGGGATATATCAACGAGCATCAGCTCTCATGAGTAAGGGGGCATGAATGAATATGATCCGGAATTTGGAGGACTCAACATCCTTCTTATTGGTAATAAACCAAGGCGTCCAGGAAAACACATCAAGCACACATCAGCGTTTTTATTGGAGACCCCGGTTCCACATTGGGTGTATGGGCCTCGGAAGGGTCCAACACTTAGAGAAAAGAAATAAAGTGTGAGGATAAAGCCCTTGACGTCACATTTGCCTTTTGGAAGGTGGAACAGGAATCAAGGTGCTTTGATACCGTGAGTGAACCC
>NW_023212510.1:4621-4883 GCF_002007445.2 Ailuropoda melanoleuca
TGGTCTGTGAGACACCACACAACCAGGGATATGTCAAAGAACATCATTTCTCATGAGTATGAGTGCATGAAAGAAAAGTTTCAGTAATTTCGAGGACTCAGCGCCATTCTTATTGGTAATAAAGTGGAGCATCCAGGAAACATCTCCAGCTAACATCAGAATTTTCATTGGGGACCCTAATTCCACATTGCGTGTATGGGCCTGGGCAGGTTCCAGCACTTAGAATGAAGAAACATAGTGTCAAGATAAAGCCCTTGAAGTC
>NW_023212511.1:0-577 GCF_002007445.2 Ailuropoda melanoleuca
AGGAGACGGAGCCCCAGGGGGGAGCCTGCATCTCCTGGGCTACCCGAAGTCATAGCCCGGGTTGGACTTGACCCTGATCTGGGCAATGCCTGTGGAGCACGCACCTCAGCTCCCTTCCACGTGGAGCCCCGGGCCGCAGTGCGCGGTGCCGGACCGCACCCGCCTTCCTGTGGCCCAGGCGTGCTTCTTGGTCGCTCCCACCTCCCCCCAGGGCAGGAGGACGTTTCTCCAGCCTGAGAAAGAACCCAAATGTTCCCCTGGGCATCCCGGTGCACAGCGGAGACCAGGAGGGACATGTGGACAGACCTGACGACGGCTGCCCTGAGCCCTTGCTGGTCTCCTCCCTGCCCACACAGCATCAAAGCCAGGGAGACAGTGGGAAAAACATGGGTGTAGGGCTGGTGACGGCCAGTGATGGCAGGCAGAGTGGGGGGCAACACTTCTGGAACACCCCAGGCTGGGAGTGGGGACAGAGGCGGCCCGAGCACAGGGCTGCTTCCCGGCCGTCTGTCCACATCCCACCCAAGGACACAGAACTCCTGTCAGGCAGGAGTTTACCTCCCCAAGCAGAGCAAGG
>NW_023212512.1:0-577 GCF_002007445.2 Ailuropoda melanoleuca
CAAAGAAACTTTTAACTATAGGAAGCAAACCAAACGTTGCATGAGGGGAGGTCAGTGGGTGGATGGGGTAATTGGCGATGGGCATTAAGGAGAGTACTTGATGGAATGATCACTGGGTGTTGTATGCAACTGATGAATCACTAAATTCTACCTCTGAAAATAATATTACACTATTATGTTCATTAATTGATAAACTAGAAATATAATATAAATTAATTTATAAAATAAATAAAATAGATTTTAAAAATAAAAATAAAGATGCTTTACCCTCTCTCTGTCTCTCCCCCCACCACCACACTCATACTCTCTTTCTCAAAGAAAAATGAAAGTATATGTCCACTCAAAAATTTGTACATATTCATGGCAGCATAATTCATACGATCAAAAAAGTGGAAAAAACCAACATGTCTATCCATTGACAAATGGTTAAACCCAAGTGTCATGTCCATAAAGTGGAATATTGTTCAGTATAAAAAGGAATGAGGTAGCGATACATGATACAACAGGTATCCACCTCTGCAGTGAAGATGAAGAGACCGTGAGGTTTGATGATATTGAGGAGAAAAGGATATGGAGG
>NW_023212513.1:0-577 GCF_002007445.2 Ailuropoda melanoleuca
CAGAATTACTGATTATTTCTTTTACTGAAAAACACACTTCTTTATTTGATTATAACACTGGTATATGCACATGTCTTAAATCCCATATCTTGACTGATACGTGGTTGATAGAGGAATCTTAATGTAGTCTGAGAAGACAGCAGAAACCTGAGCCTCTCTTCATACTCATTTCTGTTTCTTTCAATTTCCTATTTATTATTCAAGATATGCTCTGTGTGTTCTTTCTTTGGGAACAAAGAACAGAAAAGGAATTACTCTATGAACATAAACAGCAGGCAGATTTCCAACAATCTGCTCAAGGAGGAAAACCACAAGCATTTGCTATGCCAGTTTTGTTACTTCCTTGCATAGTCATACTGCAGGTGTATTGCCAGAAAGGGTCACCGTGATATACCTGCTTGCCCAAAGGATCCTAAAGTTCAAGTGTCTGAGAGGCAGGAAGACCATGAAGGCAATAGATATATTTCTGGCAGAACTTCCTTCAAAACGAAATTGAAAAAGATTCTGATGACTCAGGCTCCAGAAACACCAGAAGTGCTTAACTTCCCCAGGGCCATGTGGTAAATGTTGATGATAA
>NW_023212514.1:0-577 GCF_002007445.2 Ailuropoda melanoleuca
TAAAGGATAGAGCAGCCAAAACACAAGAGCAGAATGCATGCAGTACACATGGGAGACATATGGGTGAAATGATATGATACTTGTTTTTCTTTAACTGACTTATTACGCTTAACATAATACCCTCTAGTTCCATCCACATTCTTGCAAAGGACAAGATTTCATTATTTTTGATGTCTGAGTAATATTCTAGTGTGTATGAGTGTGTGTCAATGTATACCCCTTCTTCTTTATCCATTCATCAGTCAGTGGGACATTTGGGCTCTTTCCATAATTTGGCTAGTGTTGATACTGCTGCTATAAACATTGGGGTGCGTGTTCCCCTTAGAATCAGAATTTTTGTATCCCTTGAGTAAATAGTAGTACAATTGCTGACTTGTAGGGTAGTTCTGTTTTTAACTTTGTGAGAAACCTCATACTGTTCTCCAGAATGGCTGCCCCAGTTTGCATTCCCAATAACAGTGCAAAAGGGATCCCCTTTCTCTGCATCCTTGCCAACTTCTGTTGTTTCCTGATTTGTTAATTTTAGCCATTCTGACAGGTGTAAGGTAGTATCTCATTGTGTTTTGTCTGTCTGTTT
>NW_023212515.1:0-754 GCF_002007445.2 Ailuropoda melanoleuca
TAGGTTGAGAAGCTCTTTGAATCTTAAGACAATTACATAGGATCTGGAAGCAGGATAGCAAGGTCCTTTCCATTTCAGATTGTGAGATCCTAAAACCAAGGGAAGCAGCGTCAACACTGCCCCACTCCTCTTCCTCCAAACATTGTCTAAGGTGAGAACGTCTGCTCCACAGCAGTGGTTCAATTTTGGGAAACCTTATATTTTTGTAAGATAAAGGACCACAACTCCAAATGCGTCTCTCTCTAGGTGACAATCCTGAGTTTCTGTGCCAGCCTGCAAAAACCTTGCAATTTATTTAGTGATATCTCAACACCCCCTCCCCCCTGCCCAAGGAAACACTTGCTATGAGTCGCTTGAAATGCCTATGTAGCTTCTGGAAAGCAGCCTTTGTAACCTAGCAAAAGACCTTGGTCCTCAGTGCAGAGATTTTAAGATAAAGCCTCAAGATAAAAAACAGAACAAAACAGCTCTAAGTCATCTCATCTGCTACTTGTTAATCCTGACTCTCTTTTAACTCTGTCTGCTTGTGTTGGTAACAGTAGTAATCATTAGTATCATTAGGATTTACTGATCATATAGTATGTCTCAGGTGTGGCTCCAAGTGCTTTACTCATTCATGACTCAAAAACCAGATTCAGTAGGTACAATTATTATCTTCTTTTCACGGATAAAGAAGCTGAGACAGCATGGTTAGGTCACTGGCCTGTGGGCACAGAGCCAGGGGTGATCCCAGCCAAGGTGGGACCTGACCATG
>NW_023212515.1:1118-1364 GCF_002007445.2 Ailuropoda melanoleuca
GGGATGGAGGGAGGAAGCGAGGGAGGGAGGAAGGAAGGGATGGAGGGAGGCAGGAATGGAGGAGGGAGAGAGGGAGGGAAGGGAGGAGGAAGGAGGGAGGGAGGATGGATGTAAGGAAGGAATTGCAGTTTTCACGGAACTCAGGGCTGGTAGTACTGTCCTCTGCCTGACCCGCTGGAGTATTCCTGCTGTCACAAATGTTCCCTTTGTTTGGAATTATAAATATTTTGTTCCAGTATTTAGGTG
>NW_023212516.1:0-577 GCF_002007445.2 Ailuropoda melanoleuca
TATGTTTATTGCAGCACTTATAATAGCTAAAATATGGAAGCAACCCAAGTGTCCATCGATAGATGAATGGATAAAGAAGAGACGGTATATATATAATGGGATATTACTCAGACATAGAAAGGGTGAGATCTTGCCATTTGTGACAATATGGATGGAGCTAAAGGGTATCATGATAAGTGAAATAAGTCAGACAGGGAATGACAAACACCATTTAATTTCACCTATATGTGGAAGCTAAAAAACTAAACAAATAAACAGATAAACAAAAAAGCCAGAAACTGACTCATAAATACAGAGAACAAACTGATAGCTGCTGGGGAAGAGGTGGGGGAGGGCAAAGTAGGTGAAGGAGATTAAGAAGCACAAACTTCCAGCGATAAAAATAAATAAGGCATGAGGATGAAAAATAGAGCAGAGGGAATATAGTCAATAATATTGTAATAACTTTGCATGGCGACAGATGGTAACTACATTTATGTTAAGCACTGCATAATATATAGAATTGTTGAACCACTATGTTGAACACCTGAAACTAATATAACATTGAATTCAACTATATTTTTATAAAAAAAGAATA
>NW_023212521.1:0-577 GCF_002007445.2 Ailuropoda melanoleuca
GACATTGGTCTCCTCCAGCTGCAAACATTGCTGGGAATGAGGGACTGAGAAATTGCAAAGGGCAGGGGCCTAACTCCTCTGGCCAGGGCCCCGGGGGGGGGCAGTCACGCCCTCACCCAGGAAGGTCAGTGCTGCTGGGCCCAGAACCCAAGGACGTGGGGATTCCTGTCACAGCAGGGCCGTGGCTGTGACGTCAGTACTCCTCCAGGCCCCTTGTCTCATGTCCCAGGCAAGACCGTGAGGACTTTGTCCCGCACTTGTGGTTCTTGGCTTCCACGCATCGCCCCACTCCCTGAAAGTTGCCACATGGGAGAGTTCCGTGCCGTGGAAGAGATGTCCGGGTGCCATGTCCCAGCCTGGAAACCAATGGGGCCTGCGTGTCCCCTCAGCACCACAGGCCACGTGACCCAAGCGTGCCACGTGCATTTTACTGGATGAGGTGTTGGTTTGAAGTCGAGGCCCGTGTGGCGTTAACTGCGTCAGCAGCGTCCTTGCCCGGGAGGGGCATCGCTGTGGGCGGGAGCCTGCCCGAGACGTTGTAGCCCAGACTGCACCCTCGCTGGCCCGGTCAGGGCGC
>NW_023212522.1:0-161 GCF_002007445.2 Ailuropoda melanoleuca
AATGTATCCTCTCTTTTGTTTATTGGATCTTTCCAGACATTACAAGCTGTATTAAGAATTCCCCTTTGGGGCGCCTGGGTGGCACAGTCCTTAAGTGTCTGCCTTCAGCTCAGGGCGTGATCCCGGTGTTCTGGGATCGAGCCCCACATCAGGCTCCTCTG
>NW_023212522.1:502-1045 GCF_002007445.2 Ailuropoda melanoleuca
CAGTTCCCTTTTGCAAATATTAGCAGCCCGGGACTTGCCATTACATGAGCAAGCTCCAGAAGTAAAATAAGGTGGAGCAGCAGGAAGGAAGGAGGAGCCGAGCTTGGTGGGGGAGGGAGAGGGGAACGCAAACAAGAGAACAGATGGAGGAAACCAGCCCTCCTGCAGGGCGCTCCCTCATCGGCTGCCCCGTACCTGATCCGTGCGGCAGTACCACGGAGACGGCGCGGACATTCCAAGTAGGATCCCAGGCCACGGGAGATCGGATGTCACGGGGTCTCGGAAAATATGGAAGGCATCTTCTCGGGGCAGCCCGCAACTGTTGTTCTCACTCCCGTTGCCAGCCACGGCCAGGAAGTACTTCTCCTCCAGTCCTTCCATCCCGCCAACTGCGGCAAAACCTAAAACGCAGAGGAAACACCAATTTGCCAGAAACTCTGAGCNCGCAGAGGAAACACCAATTTGCCAGAAACTCTGAGCCATCGACAGCAAGTGGTAAGGGGATGGCTGGATGGGCGACATCCTACGTAGAGCAGAGCTAAC
>NW_023212523.1:0-577 GCF_002007445.2 Ailuropoda melanoleuca
CCACAATCCTTACAGGATCCGTGTTCCTGGCGTTCACGCTCCAAGTGCCCTCCTGGAACGCACAGGACACATGGAAAAGGACCGAATCCGATCCCATGAAAGGCTGGGAAGGGCTCTGCATTCTGGTGGTTTTTGCCAGCAGTCCTGTGTCCCGCCTGAAGGACACATGCAAATATATGTCCACGACCTTTCCCCTCGCAGACTTACAGAGAACTACACTTAAATATGAGGATGTGATGTCACGTCCTTCAGTTGTTTTAAATATTATACCTTTATTTATTGATGTATTTATTTCAAGTGTGCTCCCCACCGAACGTGAGGCTTGAACTCACAGCCGAGGAATCCAGACCTGAGATCAAGAATCAGATTTCTACCAACTGAGCCCCCAGAAGCCCTAGAAATTGTTCTTGGAAATAATCAACAGTAGTAGCTCCCTTAGTTCTGTCAACTTTGACTCTTGATAAAAATGAGTTCATCACAAAGTCAGCCCTACCCAAATCTGGTGGACTCAAGTTGTGTTCCCAGGAAAGCATCTTATGGGTCAGTGTTGAAGGACAGAAAGGACATCCCTGGGAGA
>NW_023212524.1:0-577 GCF_002007445.2 Ailuropoda melanoleuca
ACTGGACAAAGTTTTCCATCAAAATGAGGGAGTTCACCAAGAAAGAAATACACAAGGAGAGGGGTGGGGGGCACTCTGCCACAGGAAAGGGTGCAGAGTATCCCCAAGGTGATGGTCAAGGGAGACCCTGGGGCGGCTGTGTCCAGGTACAGCAGGGGGCAGGTCAGCAGATGCTGGGGCTCTTTTCAGAAGACAGTGGTTGGGCCTGAGGTGGTCTTTCCTGCTCTGTAAGATGGGAATGACTTGACGACCCCCGGGGCTGTTGTGACGTGTGAATATGTTGTACCCAATTGTTGATCTTGCCCCCTCCCCACGTTCCCTAGGAAAGAATACCATTTTACATGTAAATTTTCCAGTTTCAAGGTTCCAGCTCCTCCGGAAGCAGAAACATGGGAAATTACCTTCCCACCGGCAGCGTGAGTTAATGACACAATTTGTAAGTTGTTTTATTTTAGTAAAGGCATCATATACATAAGAAACAACTGTAACTCATATCCATATTCTTAAATCAAACCATTCCGATGGCTTATAACTGGTTGAAGTGTTAACAGTTGGGCAAAGCTCCGTATCAGGACAG
>NW_023212525.1:0-577 GCF_002007445.2 Ailuropoda melanoleuca
GTTGCAAACCCCCCCCCCCACCGACCACTCTATGATTATCCCAGCAGAAATCAGCATGGTTGAGACAATAGTCTCTAAAAAGTATAGCTTCCCTGGTTTTACCAGCTCTGATCATGAATGCCTTGAGTTCATTTCATTAATTGGGATTCATTCAGTCCAGAAAATCAGTACCTCAACACATGAGGTACGTGGAGGGTCCCTTTAACTTATTTCCTTATAAGCACAGTAAAGTAACTTGTCCACATCACAAATTCATATGATGGAATGAAGCCTTTATAATAAAACTCACTTCCATAATATAATAAATTACCCAAGGAACTATAGCAGAGGACTTCGGCTCTTTCCCAGTTAGTCTCACTAAGGAACTAGGGAAAATCGCCCTGGATATCTTAAAGATCATTTTTCTTGTAGTCCGATCTCGAATTCTCTTTTTCTGTGTGACTCACACTGTTTTGTGTGCTACCAGATATTTCTCTCTTATAGGTCTTTTTCTATATCTTTCTTTCTGTTTATGAATTTACTCATAAGCTATATTGAAAACAATGTTAACCAATTTGTTTTAAAAGTCATATGTTCC
>NW_023212526.1:0-1824 GCF_002007445.2 Ailuropoda melanoleuca
AGAAAACCAATTTGATAATTATCCACAGATGGGAGAGGCTTTGTTGAAATCCAGGAGTCCAGCAAAGAAGTCCTAGCACACTGTTGGAACAACAGCTGCAGCAACAACAACAATGAAATCTAAGATTGGATACATTGTAGAGGGTAAAAGGAACAGTTTGATTTTACCTACACCACTCCTTCTTCAGGGCAGCATACTTCAGTGCCAAGAGAGCCCTTTTCAGCCTAAGATTTCTCCCACGGGAAAAAGTGAGGGCATTTGAGTGAGTACCNAGGAAAAAGTGAGGGCATGTGAGTGAGTACCCATCTTCTCTAGCTATGCAGGATACTGTCAAAAAGACCGATTTCTCTCTTGTCTCATCCAGAGAACTGAGTCATAAGTTGCATGACCCTTGAGGTCAGAGAATGGCTGAGAGAATGAATAGCAACCAAGGCTCAGAATTGAAAATATAAAAAGGATGTGACTTCTAAATGTGTCAAAGGACTCCATCAGGAAGCCTACAGCTGCTGAAAACCCTTCACCTGTGGAGTCCCTAAAACTGGTCCACAGGCACCTCCAATATTCCATGTGCCTCACACACACAAACTCCACACTGTGGCTGACTCCCTGTGCATGCTCCCAACAACAGTAAGAGTGAACTTCGACAGACAGTAAAAACCCCCAGAAAGCTGACCGGAAAGAAACCATAAACTTGAGCACTCAGCACTGCTATAAAGAAAACAAAAGGGAGGTTCTCAGCAACCAACCTGTCTTTACAGGACAGAAAAGCTTAAGAATTCTGCCACAAAAACAAACAAACAAACAAACAAACAAAAAACCCAAAACAAGGAGTGTGGAGCAGGCATACCCTTAGAAAAGGTCTGAAAAGACATCAGAATTCCTAGCAGGGCTGAAAGAAGGGATTTCTCTCTGGAAGCCAGTCAGTAAACTGGAGGAGGTGACTACTTTTTTAAATGTAATGAAAACAGAGAGGACCTCAAGGAACATGAAAAATCAAGGAAACATAGTACCATGCAAGAAATACATTAATTTTCCAATAGCACCAAAGAAATGGAGATTTGCAATTTAACTGATAAAAAATTCAAAATAGCTGTTTTAAGGAAGCTCAGCGAGCTACAAGAAAATACAGAAAGTCAGCTCAACAACAGCAAGAAAAGAATACACAAACAAAATGAGAAGTTTAACAGAGAGAGAGAGATCATAAAGAAGAATCAAAGAGAAATTCCAGAGTTGATAACAGATCCAGTGGAAGAAAATATTTGTGAAGTAGAAGACAGTATTGAAATTATACAAAGAGGAGGAAATTTAAAAAATGAAGACTGTATGAACTATGGAACACCAATAATCTAATATATGAATCCCAGAAGAAGAGAAAGGCAGAGCTTATGGGAAGAATTAATGGCTGAGAATTTCCCAAATCTGGGGAGATATTTGAATATCCAAATTCAAAGCTAAGAAATCACTGCAAAATTTCAATCCACAACAATATTTGCCAATATACATTATAATAAAACTGTCTAAAATCAAATACAAAGAGAGAATTTTAAAAGCAGCAAGAGGAAAATATTTATCTCATTCTTGGGGAATCTTCTCCGGCCTTAGAAGCAATCTCTGCGAAAACATTGCAGGCCAAAAAAAGAGTAGGATGATATATTCAAGCGTTGAAAAAAAAAAACCCAAAAGAATACTTTACCAGGCAAAGTTGTCCACTAGAAATGAAGGTGAAATAAGCCTCAAAAAGAAAGAGGAGCTAAGTGAGTTCATTGCCACTGGAACTGCCTTACAAGAAATGCTGAAAGTTCTTCAAGCTGAAATGAAAGGACA
>NW_023212527.1:0-577 GCF_002007445.2 Ailuropoda melanoleuca
TCCTCTGAATTGATGCAGGAAAAGCATTTGACAAAATACAGCAATCTTTCCTGATTAAAACCCTTCAGAGTGTAGGGATAGAGGGTATATTACTCAATTTCATAAAAACCATCTATGAAAAACCTACAGTGAATATCATTCTCAACGGGGAAAAGCTGAGAGCCTTTCCCTTAAGATCAGGAACATGACAAGGTTGCCCACTCTCACCATTATTCTTCAACATAGCACCAGAAGTACTAGCAACAGCAATCAGACAACAAAAAAGAATAAAAGAATAAAATCAGCAAAGAAGAAGTCAAACTCTCTCTCTTCACAGATGACATGATACTTTATGCAGAAAACCCAAAAGACTCCATCCCCAAATTACTAAAACTCATACAACAATTCAGTAACGTGGCAGGATACAAAATCAATGCACAGAAATCAGTTGCATTTCTATACACTAACAATGAGAATGAAGGAAGAGAAATTAGGGAATCTATTCCATTTATAATAGCACCAAAAACCATAAGATATCTCGGAATAAACTTAACCAGAGAGATAAAGGATCTATACTCTAGAAACTACAGAACACTAA
>NW_023212528.1:0-577 GCF_002007445.2 Ailuropoda melanoleuca
AGTACTGAGCAGATGAGGTTGGTATGAACCCAACACTGAACAGATGAGGTTGGTGTGAACCCAACATTGAGCAGATGAGGTTGGTATGAACCCAACATTAAGCAAATGAGGAGGGTGTGAACTCAACACTGAACAGATATGGTTGGTTGAACCCAACATTGAGCAGATGAGGAGTGTGTGAACCCAACACTGAGCCGATGAGGTTGGTGTGAACCCAACAGTGAGCTGATGAGGGCATCAGAACCAGTGAGCTCCCATCTAGTGGCCAGACCATGGTACCCTACATGCACACCGGGAAATTCCAATATCTGGTTTCTGTCTCTTAGCAAAATCACAATAGTAGCAGGACTCTAAAGTTTAGCCTATTGTATTTTTTAATGACTTCTTTAAAGCCCTTGACACTCCCTGGAGGTGGTTTACATTTAGGATTGCATGATCTTGCTGCTGGGCTGACATTACCAGAAGCCTTACCTCCTTCTGTTGAGTTTATTAGTGTTTTATGGATTTTGTCAACAAAATATGCCTGATTTTCCTTACCATGCCATTCTCCGCCATTTGGTGTTTATTTTAGGTCTTA
>NW_023212529.1:0-577 GCF_002007445.2 Ailuropoda melanoleuca
AAGCAAAGAGTCTTGCGACATGCTTTGACCAACAGAATACTGTGGAAGTGATGTCAATCAACTTTAAAGGCGAGGCTTTACAGGCCTTGTGAGCTCTGCCTCTGTTTCTTAGGATGCTGCCTGAGTCTAATATGCTACCAAGAAGCCCAAAATGAAAGATTGCACAGACACAGACCGGCCCTCCAAGTTCGATCAATTGTATGAATTAGCTCAGCTAAGACCTAGAGAAGCATGACCCAGTTCACCTGCAGAAGCCTGAGAAATAATAAATCAGCACTGCTCTCAGTCATTAAATTACATGTGCCACACTGTCTTTCTAAAATGTGCATATCTAAACCCTGAAGCACATCTGGCCCCAAGGGTTTTAGTAAGGGTTAACAGACTTGTGAATGCCCCAGTCATGAATTTAGTTGTTGTTTATACAGAGTTATTGACCATAGAATAGTTCAAGGTCAGAGGTATCTCTGAAAAATAAGCATTCTGATTTTATAACAGTTAATATGTATCTTTACTATGATGTGGCTAATGCACCTTGAAAGCAGAAATTGAATTCATCATTGCCAATATAAATCAGTTA
>NW_023212530.1:0-577 GCF_002007445.2 Ailuropoda melanoleuca
CTAATAAATAAAATATTAAAAAAAAAAAAAAAAAGACGGTGTAGTGGTGGTTAGCAGGGCTGTGGGAGGGGAGATGGGGAGTTAGAGCTGCAGATTTAGAAGATGCAAAAGGAGGTGGGGACGGCTGGTGGCGATGGCTGCACAACACTGAGTGTATTCGATGCCGCTGAACTGTACACTTAAAAGTGGTTGAGATGGCAAATATGTGCATTTTAACATAACTGAAAAAGTAAAAATACTATAAAGTATTTTTAAATACTTTTAAATTTTAAAGCCAAAAACACATTAAATGACAAAACGGGACAAGGTAGGTAGCCTTTTGCATGGCGCCCAGCCCTTCTTGGGTGCCCAGAAAGCATCTGTTGTCCTCCTCCTCCCTGGCTCTTGCCGCCCTGGCCCTGTACCACACCCCTGCACACAGCTGAGTTTGTCCATCTGGACACCCCTACACTGTGACTTGTGGTTTCTCCTCCACAGAGAAGGCAACAGATGGCTCCCTGCAGAGCGAGGACTGGGCCCTCAACATGGAGATCTGTGACATCATCAACGAGACGGAGGAAGGGTGAGGCCCACAGGG
>NW_023212531.1:0-577 GCF_002007445.2 Ailuropoda melanoleuca
GGTGCTGCTCAACCCTGCAGCATCCCGGGCTGTGCGCCCCACACGCGGCGTCCCAGCCCTCACTTCCAGGGCCGGCGCGTCTCTGGCCTTTGTGTTTCCAACCCCGCCAGTTGCCAGACACCCCGCACGGGCTCCCGGAGCTCCCGGTCTCAGTCTGGTGTCTCGCGGGTGCTGACCGCGAGTCTGCCTGCTCCCCCCATGCTGGTGGCCCTCCAGCTGCCAGCCGCCAGCTGCCCCGCACACGCTCCCAGAGCTCCCGGCCTCAGCCTGGATCCAGTGAGCACATTGGAGTTCCGGAGCTCCATGAGATGCTTGGTGGCACACGCTCCCGGCTCACGGACTCAATCTGCTGTTTCCAGGGTGCGGGTCCGTGGTCTGCCCGCTCCCCGGTGCAGGTGGCCCGCCAGCCGCCAGCTGCCACGTGCGTGCTCCCGGAGCTCCCGTTCTCAGTCTGCTTTCTCGCGGGTGCCATCCGTGAGTCCGCCTACTCGCCAGTGCAGGTGGCCCACCAGCCCCCAGCAACCCCCCCCCCTGCGCTCCCGGAGATCTCGTTCTCAGTCTGCTGTCTCAACCGTGC
>NW_023212532.1:0-577 GCF_002007445.2 Ailuropoda melanoleuca
TTTTTTTTCTTGCTTTGTTTTGCAAGTTCCATGCTTTGCTAAACAGCTCAAGATTTATAAATGTCATCGACAGAATGAAAATAGAACTATAACTAGTTCGTGTGTGTGTGTATGTGTGTGTATACACATGGAATAATTCAAACTTATTGTATGCCTTAAATTCAGATTAAAAAGGGCAATGTTGATGTTTCTTATTTTTGTAATTAATAGATCATTTGTGCTTTTATTATTAGAATTTGCTCAAACTCTAATTTTCCAGTCTTCTGTAAGCCAAGTGAGTATATTTGTATTAGAAGACAGTTCTTAAGAATCATCCAGCCCTCTGCCCTTTTAATCTTCCTTCTTAGGGTCAGCCAGGACCTCTGGGGCCACAGGGTCCTATTGGACCCCTGGGACTGCCTGGACCTGTTGGCATTCCAGGAGAGAAAGGGATGAGAGGTGACAGTGGTCCTCCTGGGGCAGCAGGTGACAAAGGTGATAAGGTAAGACACTTCTTAAGTGAGAGATTCTTACTAACCACTTACCGAGCGCTACCTTGCCAGATTTTTTTTTTTTTATAATCACAGGTAGTCCCTAC
>NW_023212533.1:0-577 GCF_002007445.2 Ailuropoda melanoleuca
CTGCAACCTGGAATCTGGAAAAGTTGCCATCTTGAGCTGTGTAGATTTCATGGGTGCAATGACTATCTTAACCTTGAAAGGGAGGGGAGTTTCATGCACTTTTCAAAAAAGAAAAAAATAACATTGGATTGGTAGATGGTTTTGCCACATTGCCCCTTCCAACCCTCCCCCACCCCACCCCATCTTCTTCCCACTTGGGCTCATGTGTTGCTCTTTATTTTCTGGAAGACATCACCTACTTTCTGAAGAGCAAAAGTGTCTCCCTTTTCTCATAGTGTTTGAAAAGTATGTTGATGTGAATGGCCCAGATGAACTATTGCAGATGTCTTGAATCACTTCTGCTTAAAGGGCTGCCAAGCCACCCTTCACTGAGGTATTGTGGTGATTCCCCCTTTCTTCTTAAGATCCTACGCTTTATTTACACAAAAGCTTGCTTCTGGGACAAGGAATACACATTCGTTTTGTTTCAACTAATACCTGGGTTTTGGCACCTGAGCAGTTGGGGGAAAGGTGGTTGTCTTTGACGCTCTCTGTTCGTATGTTCTGTTCTGTGAGCGCCCATACAGAATGAGCACAG
>NW_023212534.1:0-577 GCF_002007445.2 Ailuropoda melanoleuca
ATGATCTCAGGAGATCCTTGGATAGTGCTCCACGCTCAGTGGGGAGTCTGCTGGAGATCCTTTCTCTCCCTCGCCCTCTGCCCCCCGTCTCTCTGTCTCTCAAATTAATCTTTAAAAATTTTTTTTAAAAACCAAAAGCAAGGAAATTATTATTAAAGTCAGGATAGTGGTTACTTCTGGGGAATCAGAGAGAGGGTTGTGATTGGAAGGGGCACACTGGGGGCTTCTGGGATGCTGGCAGGGCTTTTTCTTGACACGAATGGTGTTACATGGGTATTTGCTTGGTAATTATTAAACTGAACATTTATTTATGCACACTTTTTTAGTTCTCAAAAATATTTTTTAGTTGGGAAAAAAAAATCGAATGGCTTTCCCTACCGCACTGCTATAGTTGTGAATGGGGCTTCCGAATAGAATTTGGGAAAAGAGGAGGAAATGGCAGTTCTGCCAGTGTTGTTGGCACTGAACTGGGTTCTAGCAGAGACTTTGTGATCCAGAGANCTGGTTTCTAGCAGAGACTTTGTGATCCAGAGAGTAGGCATTAAATATGCATTTTGGTGCAAAGAGTGGCTAGGGG
>NW_023212536.1:0-577 GCF_002007445.2 Ailuropoda melanoleuca
TATGTTTTCTGCTTAATTTATCTTAGACCAACCATTCACAAACTGGCTTTACATTTCTAGGGATAAACAATCATTCTGCTTAGGAATCATAGGTCCCCAGTCGCCAAATTGCTTATTGGTGCCCCAACACCAATGCCCTCTAGACTTAATAAATCTGTTCTATTCAGAAAAGAAATAATGATCTCTCTACCTGCTACCTCTAACATTATCAAGTTCTCTGTAATTAATAAAAATTACTTTTTGCTAGTCTTTTAATCCCTTTCTATCACGGCCACCTATTGATAGTGTAAAGTGCTCTAAGCCTCAGTATATCCATCTGTTAAGTGAGAATAATAGTTTTCTCATTGGGATATCATAAGAATTCAATACAATAATTTTCTCATTGGGATATCATAAGGATTCAATGCAATAATCTTCACACAATACCCAGAATATCATAAATACTCAACAAATGTTATTTTAGTATGTACTATATTATGTTGCACAGTTTATTGCTCAATCTTGTTGTCTTCATTGAGAAAAAATTGTAACGCTTTTTATATATTTATTTTACAAATTATGCAGTAAAAACTTTTTT
>NW_023212537.1:0-605 GCF_002007445.2 Ailuropoda melanoleuca
GGAGGGAGGGTAGCAGGAGGGAGCAGAGGAAGGTAGGAAATCATGGGGACAGAAAGTCATGGGCACCACCGAGGCTTCCTCTTGAAAGAATGGGCTGACAGGAACTGCTTCCTGGTCTCAGTTATGAAATCTGAGGGCTGGGAAGGGCCCAGAGACCCTGGACGACTTTCTCATCAGTGAGGTAAAGGGATCACGGCCCCATGGGTGGTGAGGTGNGGGATCACGGCCCCATGGGTGGTGAGGTGGGGGAACTGCAGAGCTGAGGGCAGCATTGAGTTTTGGGGTTGGGGACATAACCCCAGGGGCAGTGGCCTGAGTCCTCACTTCACCCTGATTGTCCCCTTTCCTTTCCCAAAACCAGGCCATGACAATGCCCACTGTCGTCCGTAAGGAAGATGACTTCGCAGGTTGCGAAGACTCGGACCCATAGATCGACCATCCACATGTAATTTATTTCCTCTTTCATTTTTATACTCGTTTTTTTTTTTTTTGGTAAAGATTTATTTATTTTATTTTGGGAGAGTCTGAGAGGGTACGAGTGGGGGAGGGACAGAGGAAGAGAGAGGGAGACCCCAAAGCAGAATCCCCACTGAGGGCAGAGCCTG
>NW_023212538.1:0-577 GCF_002007445.2 Ailuropoda melanoleuca
TAGTTCCAAATATTTTATCTGTTATCTTTCTTCTTTAAGTGCAAAGCTTTTCTCCCAGCTTTTCAGTTTCTTAACCAGTGGTTATGCTACCTCTTTTGATAAAATATGCTTGGTTTTACCATAATTTTTCTAAGCAAAATATATGATGATCACTTGTTTAGTGTCTTAACTATAAAAAAGAATCAAAACTCTCTAAACAGGCAAAATAGATGACAAGAAATCTGCACTCCATAACCATAGAGTTATTCCTCAGGCCATGACTTGGATCCTGAATTCTCATTTAGACATAGTTCCAGTAAACTTAGTTTTTAGGTTTTGAAGGCCACAAATGATGAAAGGTAACAGATATGGAGTAAAATTGCATTGAGAAAAACTATAGGAAAGAGATACTAACCACCCCACCCCCAACACACATACCCCTTCATCTGGAGTGATTGCTAGCTAATGTCCGTGAATGTTCCTTTGTCTTTAATATAGTAGTCCTGAGCCAAGTGTGGGTTTGGTACACTAACATTTCATACATGTATGCATGGTTTGGTTTTTCCTTAAATGAGACTGTAACAATTACTATTCCCCT
>NW_023212539.1:0-577 GCF_002007445.2 Ailuropoda melanoleuca
TCCCAGAACGCTGGGATCACGCCCTGAGCTGAAGGCAGACGCTCAACCGCTGTGCCACCCAGGCGCCCCAGGGTTTTGTTTCTTTTTGCTTGTTTGTTGTGCTTCATGCAACTTAAAACACCCCTAACTGATATAAATTTCAGGGATTTCTTTTTCTTCATGCCTCATTGTGTGTTTGGTACTAGTATTGGGTAATACTAGTAGGAGCTGATTAAGTTATGACCAGCAGAGTAGTCCTGTATCCTTGGTATAGTGCTTAGACGAGGTATGGGAAATTAATTAAGCACTAGGTAATCAGAACATGGAATATAGAACTTCACTTAGATCTTGCCCATTACCATGTTAATAAGACTAGATATTTTGTTTCTCTAACTTGCATCAATTTGTTTTTTTTTAATTTTATTTTCAGTTATTCCAGAAAAAGTATATCTAAGTCAACTTAGATATACTTTTTCAGTTAGCATTGCTATTGAATTAATAAATCATGCTAATAATGGTAATACATGTTCATTCTGGGGGATAAAAAAGAAATGCTAATAATGGTAATACATGTCCATTCTGGGGGATAAAAAAAAAA
>NW_023212540.1:0-577 GCF_002007445.2 Ailuropoda melanoleuca
CTGTCTATTGTAATAAAAGTCTTCAAATTTGTGATTTACACCAACTCTTCTTGCCCATGACGGTGTGCTGCGAGCCAGCTGCCTGCGGGAGAGGGTCCAGCTTGGAGTTCCACCATGAAGGGAGGGGAAGAAGAGAGGAGAGAAGTGGGAAGATTCTCCCCCCATCTGGGTGTTTTGGGGGGTTCTTGGACACCACTCCCTCGCTTGGGGTGTCTCCATTAGCTCAGCTCCCTTGATGTGGGTGATCCCTGCTCCCCTTAGCTCCACAGGACACTGTGGTTCCTCTCTCAGGCCCTGGGACACCTGGGCTCATCCCTTCTCCCCACTGTCACCTCCTCCCACAACGGGGCCCTCCTTGCTGAGCTCTAAGATAACCACATGCGGCCCTCCTGCTGGGACCCCTCTGGTCCACAGGAAGAGCTCCGTCTCTTTAGCCCACGCACCTGACCCTGAAGCAGCAGTGCCCTCTCGGCCATCAGGGCAGCCAGCCACCACCTGCTCTTCGGATTTGCAGGCATGGATCCTTTGCCTGTGCCCGTGACCTCAGGACCGTCCTAGGGGGTCTCCTTCAAGCCCC
>NW_023212541.1:0-577 GCF_002007445.2 Ailuropoda melanoleuca
TCTGTCGAATAAATAAATAAAATCTTTAAAAAAAAAAAAAAAAAATTCAACCCAGATGATTTGATATCCAAGAAAAAAAGTTTTTTTACCTTTAAAAAAAACTGGTTCTAGGAAGGCTAAAAACATACTCATTAATAAAGGACCTACTCAGGAATAAAACTTTGATTCTAAATGTGCTTTTTCTGAGGAGGAAAGAAAAAAAACAGTGCTTTCCCTAAAAGCCTTTCAGGAAGAGTGATGAAGGAAAAGAGGAGACCTAGCACAGAAATCTCATTACAGGGGTGCCCGGGGGGGCTTAGTCGGTTAAGCGTTTGCCTTCAGCTCAGGTCATTATCTCAGGGGGGTCCTGGGATTGAGCCCTGAGTCTCCCTCTCCTTCTGCCCTTCCTGCCCCACTCATGTTCTCTAATAAACAAAATCTTAAAAAAAAAATCTCATTCCAAGAAGCAGACAAAAATCATGTTAAGACTGCAGGTGGGGGCGCCTGGGTGGCTCAGTCGTTAAACGTCTGCCTTCGGCTCAGGTCATGATCCCAGTGTACTGGGATCGAGCCCCGCATCAGGCTCCCTGCTCTACAA
>NW_023212542.1:0-577 GCF_002007445.2 Ailuropoda melanoleuca
TTTTCTCTGTAGCATGCAATACTATTTGATAGCATTTTACCCAGAGTAGAACTGCTTTCAAAATTGGAGTCAATCCTCCCAAACCTTGCTGCTGCTTTATCAAGTAAGTTTATAGAAGATTCTAAATCCTTCGTTGTCATTTCACAATCTTCACAGTGTCTTCACCAGGAGTAGATTCTCTTTCAAGAAACCACTTGCTTTCTTCCTCCAAAAGAAGCAAGTCTTCATATCTTAAAGTTTTATCATGAACTTGTAGTAATTCAGTCCCATCTTCAGGTTCCACTTTCAGTTCTAGTTCTCATGCTATTTCTGCCCTATCCGCAGTTACTTCTCCCAGTAGAGTTGTGAACCCCTCAAAGTCATCCACAAAGGTTGGACTCAACTTCTTCCAAACTCCTGTTCATGTTGATATTTTGACATCTTCCCATGAATCATGAATGCTCTTACTGATGTCTACAATGGTAACTCTTTTCCAGAAGGTTTTCAGTTTACTTTGCCCAGATCCATCAGAGGAATCACTATCTATGGCAGCTAAAGTCTAATGAAATGTATTTCTTAAGAAATTCTTCAACGTTCA
>NW_023212543.1:0-577 GCF_002007445.2 Ailuropoda melanoleuca
TTTTTTTTTTTTCGTTTTACAATCTAATGACTGAAAAGCTCAGAAGGATGGCGTCAAACCCATTCCTCTTTGGTATTGTTTTGTTCAGCAGTGATACCCAGGTGGTGGCAGCAAGATCACCCTCGGGGGTCTTGCCCTGCAAGGGTCCCACGCCGCTGCAGGGAGACCCTCCGTGAGCTCTGATGTGCCCTCTCAGATGTATCTTTCCTTCCTGCCTAGGACACCAGCCACCCCAATACTCAAGAGTTTCTCAGGGAAACCAGAGGATGCAGGCACAATATTAATAACAGAAACAGCACTAACCTCACTGTGGGGAATATTCGAGGTGCCAAGGGAATGAAGAAGGATCAGTAATCATATTCCCAAATATAATCCTTACAGCGACCTTTCGCAGGTAAGGAAACAGGGCTTGGAGCTTGGGTAAGCTGACAGAGGCAGAGGGTGAATTAAACTGTGTCCGAGTTTAGACCCAAAGTTCTTGCCCGTGGTACTGTCTGTCTCCCTGGGGACGCCTGTGCCGTCACAGCCCTCTGGCGCTCCGCCATCTTGGCCCCTCACGGATTCTGCACCCAGGTGA
>NW_023212544.1:0-577 GCF_002007445.2 Ailuropoda melanoleuca
TTTGCTCGTAAAAATATTTGCTGAATATTCTGAATAGAGACAAAAAGACAGCATCTGTGGAAGATATTGGGCATAAATATTTACACAGTTCAACATGACAAGAACTAGAATTGAGATTATCTTTCAAGTAGCAGACTGCTCTGATCTTATAAGGTACTTTGGAAGGTGCAGACAGATCATTTGCATTACAGATACATTCCATAGAGAAAAGTCCATGGAAGGTATCAACCATCACAGTTATTTTAGCATCAAATGCAACTTCGATGAAATTTGGTGGGCAGTTTTACCAAATGTATTGATGAGACCATCTTAAAATACATATTCTGTGGTGCTTGGCTGGCTCAGTTGGAAGAGCATGTGACTGTTAATCTTGGGGTTGTAAATTCGAGCCCCCCCCTTGGATGTAGAGATTTAAAAATAAAGCTTAAAAAATTTTTTTTTAAATGTTTGCACAAAAAATACTAGAGGTGGCTAAAACTAATTTATATATGTGAATATGTACCAAGCATAGTAATTCTATTTAAAAATATATATGCAGAGTATCCATATGAATATTTTTTAGGATTTTACCTTCATG
>NW_023212545.1:0-577 GCF_002007445.2 Ailuropoda melanoleuca
AAAAAAAGTGCTGAAGCATTAGCATGAACCAAAACAATGGACCAAACTGTACTAGTAATTCATATATTCTTCCCTTGCAGTGGGAAAAAGAAAGTAATTTTATTTACAATGTAAATTTTATTTACAAAACAGGGGAAGATACTACTTTTATTAAATCTTGGCCCTTTAATAGATGCGTCATGAAAGAAATTGGCAAAAGAGGCTATCAGTTGTCAAATTTTGATGTAGTATCAAAGATTTTTCACAATTATCTGAAAAAACTTTTAAAATATCCCTACATTTTGCAAATACTTATCTTTGTGAGGCCATATTTTATTCATATACTTCAACTAACATGACTAATTGCAAGAGACTGAACTCAAAAGCAGTTATTCAATTACTGAGATTTGCAAAAGTGTAGAACAACATGTCACTCCACTCATTACTTTTATTTTTGGAAAATTAATTAATGTTCATAAAATTGTGTTATTTATCTGAAAATTGTATGAGTTTATAACTGTAATTTTTGAATAAGTAAATACATTTTAAAGTTCTCAGATTTAATTTCTAATGTGGTGAACATAGTTACATATAACCA
>NW_023212546.1:0-2342 GCF_002007445.2 Ailuropoda melanoleuca
GGAGTTTTGTTTTTTGGAAGGTTGTTTTTCACTGACTCAATCTCTTCATAATTAATTGGCCTGTTTAAGAATTCAATTTCTTCTTGTATCAGTCTTGGTAGTTTATGGGCTTCCAGGAAGGCCTCCATCTCTTCCAGATTGCTTAATTTATTGGCATAAAGCTGTTGATAAAAGNTTTGGCATATAGCTGTTGATAAAAGTTTCTAATAATCCTTGCAATTTCAATGGTGCTGGTCGTGACCTCTCCCTTTTCAGTCATAATTTTAATAATCTCAGTCCTTTCTCTTTGTTTTTGGACAAGTTTTGCCAGTGGTCTATCAATTTTATGGATTCTCTCAAAGAACCAGCTTCTAGTCCTGTTGATCTGCTCTACTGTGGTTCTGGTCTCTAATTCATTGATTTCTGCTCTAATCTTGGTCAACTCCTTCCTTGTCAGTGGATTAGGCCTGTCCCTCTGTTGCTGCTCCAGCTCCTTGAGGTGAGAATATAGAAACTGTATTTTAGATTTTTCTATTCTTTTGAGTGAAGCTTGGATGGCTATGTATTTCCCCCTTAGGACTGCCTTTGCAGTATCTCATAGGTTTTGGACCATTGTGTTTTCATTCTTGTTGGTCTCCATAAATTGTTTAAATTGATTGTTGATTTCCTGGTTTATCGAATCATTCCTGAGCAGGATGGTTCTTAGTCTCCAAGTGTTTGAGTTTCTTCCAAATTTTTCCTTGTGGTTGAGTTCCACTTTCAAAGCGTTGTGGTCTGAGAATATGCAGGGAATAAATTCAGTCTTTTGGTATCANCCGTTGTGTATTCATTCTCGTTGGTCTCCATAAATTGTTTAATTTGTTTTTTGATTTCCTGGTTTATCGAGTCATTCTTGAGCAGGATGGTTCTTAGCCTCCAAGTGTTTGAGTTTCTTCCAGGTTTTTCCTTGTGGTTGAGTTCCAATTTCAGAGCGTTGTGGTCTGAGAATATGCAGGGGATAATTTCAATCTTTTGGTATTGGCTGAGCTCTGTTTTGTGACACACAACATGGTCTATTCTTGAGAATGTTCCATGGGCATTAGAATAGAATGAGTATTCTTTGGTTCTGGGGTGTAGTGTTCTATATATATCTATGAGGTCCAACTCGTCGAGTATGGCATTCAAAGCCTTTGATTCTTTGCTTAGTTTTTGCCAGGGTGTTCTGTCTATTTCTGATAGTGGGGTGTTGAGGTCCCCTACTATTACTGTGTTCTTATCTATATGTCTCTTTATTTTGGTTAAGAGTTGGCTTGTGTATCTTGCTGCTCCCCTGTTGGGGGCATATATATTAATAATTGTCATATCCACTTGTTGAATACTTCCTTTAAGAATAATATAGTGCCCTTCTGTATCTCTCTCTATGGCCTCTAGTTTAAAATCCAGTCTATCTGATATGAGAATTGCTACTCNTAATTGCTACCCCAGCTTTCTTTTGAGGTCCGTTGGCGTGAAAGATGGTATTCCATCCCTTTCAGTCTGAATGTATCTTTAGGTTCAAAATGAGTCTCTTGTAGACAGCACAGCAAATGGATGGGTCATGTCTTTTTATCCAATCTGCAACCCTGTGGCGTTTTATGGGAGAGTTTAAGCCATTTAGATTGATAGAGATTATTGACAGATATGATTTTAATGATGCCATTTCTCTTTAAAGTCTTTGTATCGGTTGTGACTTGCTGCTCTGTATCACTCTTGGGGCCTTTTTACCTTTATAGAGCCCCCCTTAATATCTCCTGTAGGGCTGGTTTCGTGGTTACGAAATTGGTTAATGATTGGCGATTTTGGAACGTCTTTATTTCTCCATCAATTCTGAATGACAGCTTTGCTGGATAAAGGATCCTTGGCTGCATGTTTTCCTCTGGAAGAGCTTTAAAAATGCCCCCCCAACCCTTTCTGTCATTCCAGGTCTGTGTAGACAGGTCTGACATAATTCTGATACCTTTGCCTTGGNAGTTAGAAATTTCTTTGCCCTGCCCGCTTTCAATACTGTATCCTTGAATCTAATATTTGCGAATTGCACTATGACGTGACGTGGTGTAGGTTTGTCGTGGTTGAGCTTGGGAGGGGTCCTCTCTGCCTCTTGGACACGAATGCTTGTTTCCCTTGCTAGATTAGGGAAGTTTTCAGCTACAATTTGTTCAAATATCTCTTCTAGACCTCTGTTTTTCTCCACCCCTTCAGGGATGCCGATGATTCTGACATTGGATCGTTTCATAGAGTCAGTAATCTCCCGTAATCTACATTCGNGATCTCCCATAACCTACATTCCTGAGCGTGGATTTTTTTGAGTCCAGATTCTATTCTAGCTTTCTCTTCTACTAACCCAT
>NW_023212546.1:2707-2793 GCF_002007445.2 Ailuropoda melanoleuca
GGACCCAGGCTGTGGGCCCTTGTTTTATAGGGATCTTAGGGTTGTGGGCTTCTTGATTTTTCAGCCTGCCTTCTGGGGGAGGGGCC
>NW_023212547.1:0-577 GCF_002007445.2 Ailuropoda melanoleuca
TGGCAGCGTCACGCCATGGTTTCCCCATGGACTCGTGGCAGTGTTGTCCCCACAGGCTTGTGCAGCGTCACGCCACGGTTCCCCGCGGGCCCGTGGCGGCGTCACGCCGAGGTTCCATGCAGGCATGTGGCAATGTCGCACCGTGGTCTCAGCTGGCGTTTCCCCGACGACGGATGAGGCCGAGCATGTGTTCAGTCTCTAGTGAGGCGTCTCTTCCCTTACTTTATTTTTGGCAATTGTCAGGGTGGCTCACCCGCTCGGCTGCTGTGTCCCCGCCCACCACCACCGAGCAGCAGGCTCCACGAGGGCTGGGACAGCGCCCGCTCACCCCATGCACCCTACGCGAGGGCAGCGCCTGCCCCCCGATGGGCAGGTACTCGGTAAACGCTGAAGAGGGGACAGATGGGTGGATTCTAGCCCCTGCCTCTGCCCCGCTCCTTGAGTGACCTTGAGTGACCCTGAGCAAGCTTCCCAATCCTCCGGCCTCAGTTTCCCAGCCTGGAAACTGGGATAGCAGTGTTGAACTCAAAGACCTAGCAGGCACCCAGCTCTGACACGGTCCTGAGCCACGGCCCCC
>NW_023212548.1:0-2264 GCF_002007445.2 Ailuropoda melanoleuca
AGAATCTGTTATATAGCAGTTCTCTGATGGATTTTTCTCTGTCACCTTCTCTATAAGGGTAGAAATAAAAAAGGCTTTATATGCTGGTTATAAAACTCACATGTTCATTCTTTTTTTTTTTTTTTTTAAAGATTTTATTTATTTATTTGACAGAGATAGAGACAGCCAGCGAGAAGAGAGGGAACACAAGCAGGGGGAGTGGGAGAGGAAGAAGCAGGCTCNAGGAGCCTGATGTGGGGCTCGATCCCATAACGCCAGGATCACGCCCTGAGCCGAAGGCAGATGCTTAACCGCTGTGCCACCCAGGCGCCCCTCACATGTTCATTCTTTATGAAGAATGTTTTCACCTGCCATTTGCCCCTTGCACATTATGGTGGGCTGAGACTCCACATTACACAATGTGATAGCACCTTTGAGGTTTCCTGTTCTCCTGTATAGGTTTCCCAGTGATGTCGGAATCCAGGTCATATGCAGATCTGTTTATCTATGAGTCCAGATGCAGCATATCATATCAACAGGGATTCACGATGGGCCATGGAGAAAAATTCAGCTTGGGAGTAGGAAAATGGAGCATATGTGTTTGAATCCCAACTCTACAACTTTCTAATTATGTTGTTAACCTGAAAAACTACGATGATAACATTTACTCCATAAAGTGGTTGTGAGAGGTGGATGAATTAATTATGAAGAAATGCTTTGTAAGCTGTATAGCATTATATAAATACCAATAATTCCAGTATCTTTGTCTATTTTATAAAACACATGCAGAATATGTTGCATTGAACATTCAGTTTGTTCATAACCACTGCTAGAAATGCACACTGCCCTGGATTCTGGCTCATCTGAATGTTGTAAAATTTAGCTCCTACAATGAATAACTGTAATGGGCCATGTGATATTTTTCTTAACTCTTTCCTAAATTGGGGGATCACTGGCATCTACACCTACATTCTCACAAGGCATTCTCACAAGTTACAGTGGGGATAATTTTTAGTTTAGAAAATATGGTGGCCAAAGTTCACTGGTCATAATACAGTACCTGAAATATATTCTAAGCATTTAACTGTTAAACCATTTCACCTTGCTGAATCCATGAATCATGTTATCTTGTTACTATAATAGTTTGTCGAATTGACTGAAAGCTGTGTTAATCATTTTCAGAATTTATAAGTCTTATGAAGAACAGGTGGTTTACATGTTGAATCTAAATTGTCTTAGGAAAATTGATGAAACAGATCTTTATGTCAAATACAGAGGTCTGCTATAGCACAAACTATTGATTTAGGCTGTTAATCCACACTCTGCTGAGAAAAACATTATGTCTAAAAGCCCTGACTGGTTTTATAAATCTTTGACACCAACATGAAGTTTACGTCTAAACTCCTCCAGGCCTCATTCAAAATATTTTGAAGCAAGTATTTCTCACGGTAAACATGCATTGCTGCTTTATGAAGGGCAACTTTACCACTGATTTCTTGCAAAAGGAGCAAAGTGTTTTATTCAGAGCGACCAACGCACATAATATCCTCACTTCTCCATTTTGTTGCCATGTAAAGTTATAACAGCTGCACAGACAGTAAAGTGAAACATACAGCATGGCATGCACTGTGGAGGAGAGCTTATGCATGGACTACCGCAAACAGCTTGAGTTCCTTACAGAACAAAACACACTGAGCTGAAGTTTGCAAGTGGGGAATAATGGTGCAAGTAAGTTAGACATTTTGGATCTTTCTACTTCCTTCAATCAGTTAAATTATCTGTAGTCTTGTCACAATAGTTAATTACATGAGTTGATTTATACATCTCCATAATATAAGAAATGCAGATCAGATTACGCTTTAGTATAAAGGTTAACCAGCTTCAGGAGCAAACTCAGTTTTTTTGCTCTTTGTTGAGACACACCATGAACAATAACCTTCACAAAGTCCCCACATGGTCCCTGGAACAAAGTAGGTACTTGCAAAATGTTAGGGTTTTCCCATTACCCATTTTCTGCTACTTTTTGAGACTTGAATCATATAGTTTTCTTTGGCTTGGGATTATTTGAGGTCACAGTCATTTCCGTTAAATTATCACTAAAGTTCATTTTTTCTTCCTCAATATGAAATTGAGGCTGAAAATTTTGCTTTGCTTCATAAACCCCTTATGGTCTCTTCTGAGATGATTTTGTTTTCATTTTTTACTTCTGATACTTGTGTCATGGGCTGAGTTTACAGACAGTCTTCCACCACACTGAAGACATGCAAATATGAAAATCTAAAAGA
>NW_023212548.1:2553-3738 GCF_002007445.2 Ailuropoda melanoleuca
CCATGTAATTGCCTGGGTGATCCATTAAGATGAAATTATTCTTTTTTAAAAAAAGATTTCATTTTTAAGTAATCTCTACACCCAACGTGGGGCTTGAATTTATAACCCTGAGATTAAGAGTCACATGCTCTACCAACTGAGCCAGCCAGGCACCCCAAGATAAAATCATTCTGTGTGACAACACCCAACTTTTACATAAAATAACATGTGGTCTAGGGCAGCTGAACATGGTTGGAAAAAACTATGCAACTGTATATCATTTAAAATTTATGATCACTAATCTCAAATGGGTCAAAAAGGCTGACATCCCTCTAATAAACTGACTTGCATTCTCACATGATAGCTTTACATTTTCTCCTCTCTCCTCAAATCTCTTGCCATGTTTTCCTCTCTTTCTCTCAGCTGATGAGTTCGTCTCATGCTTCACTGAGAAAGAAGTAATCAGATGAGAAATTACATCATCTTTCCAATGGCAAATACATGAATCTACAGTGAAAAATTGTCCCCACTCTTATCTAACCTCTCACCCTACATTTTGTTCCCATCTATCTCACTTGTGTGAGTAAATGCTCTCCCTTCATAAAATTCCCCCTCTCTTCTCTCTCATTCTTGTGTCTTTCCCCATATCTCCACTCTCCTACTTGGCAAAACTTCTCAAAATGTGGTCTGCATTTGTTGCATTTTGGTGGCTTTCTATCTTCTTCTCAATCCAATCCCAATTGGATTTCATCTTCACCATTCCATTGAAATGATTACTGACTACCTGGTAAACATTTCCACTTGTTTAGCTAATAGTAACTCAAAGTTAACATATCCAAATATATCTTCTTATTTCCTTCAGGGGAAACATGTTCCTCCAATGCTGCTTTGAATTTTTATTTTAAATTGAGGTATGATTTATAGATAGTAAAATTTACAAATATATTCATTGTATAGTTTGATGTTTACCTACACAGGGATCTTTGTAAAATTCCTCTAGTACAAGATGGAGAATATTGTCATCAACCCAGAAAGTTCCCTCAGACATTATTTCCTGTCAATACAATGTAACTTCTATTGTGTATGTAAACTCTATTGTGAGTTCTATCATGATAGGTTAGCCTAGTTTGGAAGTTCGTATAAATAGAGTCCTACAACATGTAACTCCTTGTGTATTTCACTCCAATAATATTTTTGAGACTTATC
>NW_023212549.1:0-577 GCF_002007445.2 Ailuropoda melanoleuca
TGGGACAAGCATCCTAAGTGTTTTGCTGAATTCTCACAGCCACCTTAGATGGATTACATAGAGAGTAGCTGAGGTAAGAGATATTAGGGCTACCATGGTAGATTAAATGATTGTTTAAAAAAATTCACTCGCCCCCATCCTTACTTCCCCACCCCACTGATACTTGGTTTGGTCCTGTGACTGGCTTTGGCCTCATGGTGGACAGAGTGTACTTCCCTGTCCCTCTACTTAGAAAGACTTTGGGTTTGGCCATGTGATTTAGGCCAATGGGATGCTAATAGGTATAACACAAGCAGAGGCCTAAAATATGCATGCAGGGATGGCTTCTCCTCTAATGCCTCGATGGTCACAATGAAATGGACTTGCCCTAGATCGCCTACTGGCACAAAGAGGATGAAAGACGGGTGGAGCAGTCCTGGAACCAACCTGTAATTTAGAGCACAGCCCAGCTTAGAGCAGGTATACTCACAGACAAGTGAGAAAGAATAGTTGATTAGTGTTTATCCCACCGAGTTTTAGTGTGGTTTCTTATTCAGCCTCCTAAGTGCCAGAAAGAATTTGAACTCTTCACAATATG
>NW_023212550.1:0-577 GCF_002007445.2 Ailuropoda melanoleuca
GAATATCATACGAATGTGTTCCCTCAAAGGGCGCTAGCTGCCCAGAGCCTGCTTGCTACGCAAATCTTTTGTCTATAAACCGCAAGTCAAAATAAGTTGGGACTTAGAGGGAAACACAGCTGTGTGGGGTGTGGGATGGCTCCTTTACCGTAAGCTCCTAAATTTATGCATTTTATTGTATTTTTTTAGTTGTCTGTCCCTCTTTCCTTTTTTCCTACGCCCTCCCACCCTGCCTTTCTCTTTTTCCCTCCTTCCACGGTATTTCTTGAACTTTTACCATGTGCCCAGAATTGTTCAAGGTTTGGGGTATGCAACAGTAAACAAAACAAAGTCCTCCTGGCGTTGACATTCTAGTGGGGGAGACAGACCATGAGTGGGGAGGGGGCCCACACAAATATTCTAGACAGGATGACCAGGGATGGCCTCTCGGAGTCACAACATATGAGCAAACACTTGATGTGGACTAACAAGTGATGTGTAGAGGAGAAGGGAAGAGCCACCAGCCAGAACAGGATGTGCAAAGGCCCTGAGGTGGAAATGAGCTGGGCATGTCTCAGGAATGGAAAACATAACAGAG
>NW_023212551.1:0-577 GCF_002007445.2 Ailuropoda melanoleuca
GATAAATATTCCTTGATGTTTCCGGGGCAATAAAGTGGAAACAGCTGGGGTGGGCCTGATGCTCCTCCCTTGGGGACCTGCCTGGGCCCCGGCACTTTCTCTCTGCTCACCGCCCCTTATCTCTGGGATAAGGAGGATTGGTCTTATCAGGTCCCAGATAAGAGCTGGGAAAGTCTGGAAGCTGAATGAAGCAAGGGTAGTTTACTTTCTCCTCCTCTCCTTGGCTTTCGTCCCCCCTCACCCCAGCTACTAGGGGCCTCCAGCTGTTAGCAGAAGAGCACTGGCCTGGGAGTCCAGTCCTGGGGGCCTGGTGTTGCTCTGACAACAGTTTGGGTGTTCGTTGTTTTCTCTCCCCTCCCCTTTTTTTTTCTTGATGAATCTGATAAGAGGTTTATCAGTGGGTTCTTTGTTTTAGAAGGTATTTCTCCAATGCTCCTGTGTGCCAGGTGGGGTGTCCGGGGGTGAGCGGCTGGGGGAGGGGGCGCTGATGGCTTGGTTGGAGCACAGACAGGCAGAGCTCCGTGAGTTGTTGGTGCTGTGACCGGAGTGTGGAGCTCAGAGGTGACCCATCAGGTCC
>NW_023212552.1:0-577 GCF_002007445.2 Ailuropoda melanoleuca
GCACCTAATTCCTCCCCATAGAACACCACAGTTACATGCAAACACCCCACGGACTGATAACCACCAAGGTGTGCTCTGTACCAAGTGCCTCTGGAAATGATACGCATGCAGGTAGCTTGCGCGCAGGGGGAATTAGGCATTCAGTGCACGCTATGCCCCCAAACGTTGTGAATTGTTTGCATAATGACTTTGTCATATATAACTTGCGCTAATAAGAGCAGGACAGCACTAAATTATTGAAGTCGCTCAGGGAGGCAGGAAGGGGAGGAGAAATCCCACAAATGAACTTTTTTTTTTTCTTGTTCCTTCTGGTTAAGAAAGGGCCATATATGAATGGGAAGAACTGTGAGATTAGGGAAGTTTGATTCCAGTATGATCCTCCTTCCGCCCACCCATTTTCCCCATGAATCAGCCCATGTGCCTCGCTTTTGTGATTGAACTGTTTACCAGAAATCATTTCAGCTTCAATGTATGTTCATAGAATCCACTCTGTTCACTTCCTCACTTGATAACTACTGAGGTGGACCATGAGGGAAATACCCTTGCCCTCATGGAGACTTCAGTCTACTGAGAAAGA
>NW_023212553.1:0-577 GCF_002007445.2 Ailuropoda melanoleuca
CTGTGTCCCTCTCCTACCCCATTGCATCCTAGGCTACAGATGGGTGCCTGGTGAATGGACTGAAATACTATGCCTTGAAGGTTATGCCTTGAAGGTCACACCTTATTTTGTCTTGCCTTGAAAGTATTTTACCTTGCCTTGAAGAACCAGCTGCTTTTAACCCATGGAGAACACTAGAAAAGTTTAACAAGGGGGAATTACCAAATTCTGTAGCCTAAGTAATTAGTAGAGGACATTGACCAAAAACAGTAAAGATAGAAATCCATCATGTTCTAAGCGACATTCCAACACAGGTGGTCCTTACAGCCAACTTCCCTAGGAAACGGTCCCTGGTTGGGTTGTAATTCCATCAGGTACTGGTTTCGGCTGGCTCTGAGTGGAGGTCCCATGGCCAGAAGCGGCTAGACCAGGAATGTGGAGGGGATCGCATTAGATCCATCAGAAGGAAACCTCACATGGAGTCTTAAGATTGGCAGCTGTGCTTAGGTGGCTGTCCTGTGCCCAAAACAGATGACTTTGTATAAGGACAGCAGTAAAAAGAGGGCATCAAGTTTCTGGGTCTTATTACCATCCTGGC
>NW_023212554.1:0-577 GCF_002007445.2 Ailuropoda melanoleuca
GCCGAGAGGCCGAGGCCGAGACACGGAGGAAGAAGGCATCAGGAGAAGCTCATTGTTTTAATAAACTCACCTCTATGTCCCAGCCCCTTCCCTGGCTCCCCAGAGCTCACCCTCTGCTGAGTGGACCCGGGGTCCCTCTGGGCAGGGGAGTCTGTTTGAGTCCCATTTCCATTACACACTTGGCTGAACAGAGTGGGAAGGGGAGCCCGAAGCCGCCAGGCAGTAATTAATTGCCTATTTGTCCGCCTGCTGTCTCCTGGATGGGGGATGCAGGATGGCTCCACCTGGGCCGGGGGTGGCTGACTGCTGGGAAGTGTCCCTGCTTAGCCTGCCCCGACTGTCCCCTCTGAATCCATGCCCAGCCATTTGGGGAGGGATCATGACCGAGTAGAGGCCCTTTCTGTCCACTTGTGGTCCTGGCCAGTGGGACTAAAGAGGGCCTCGGGGTACTCTGTCTGGGGAGTTTCTTGAAGGTAGTAAGGATCACTTTGTTTTAACCTCTGAGGCGCAGCCCTAATGAAGGGAAAAGCATCCTGAACTCAGAGTTTTAGGACCCTGGGTTTTCATACTGGCACTT
>NW_023212555.1:0-578 GCF_002007445.2 Ailuropoda melanoleuca
AAAAAAAAAAAAAGAAAGAAATGTATTTAATTGCTTGACATATGGCAGATACAAATAGGCAAGAGTGGCTGTGCCAAATATCTGTATTTTCTACTCTAGAGCCATTCTCCATCCTTCCTCATCCTGTTCTGGGCCTTTGAGTCTTATCTGCATGGATGACGTCAACAGGACAACCACGCCCTCTTGCTTCCAACCAAGTTCAGTCAATAAGGAGTCCTAGAATCATCAGAGAAAGAGAGGGAACATTTGTTCTTTAGCTATTCCCATTATCTGTTGTCCCTGGTCCAGGCTCTTCACCTTGCAAACCGTATATTCCACTGAGTCCTTCCCGGAGCCATTGCCTCTGCTGCCTGTCTCCAAGGAAATGAAGCCTGTGCTCCCATGTGACTCTAACCCCATGCTCTCATCTCTTTGACCCCAAGAGTAGTAGCAGCCCCATTGCTGCTACTCCGGGTCCCTGCACTCTTGTGGCTCCTTAGCACCTTGCCCAAACCTCTGTCATAAGATCCACTGTGTATAAGTCTTCCCTGAATGATCCTAACTGAATCTCTTCCTGATTGGATCTTGACTAACTCAGG
>NW_023212556.1:0-578 GCF_002007445.2 Ailuropoda melanoleuca
AAAAAAAAAAAGAGCTCTGTGATAACCTATACAGTTGCACAATAATCACCCTCTGACGTACATTTTCAGAAAAAAAAAACCCTGGATTTTTGGGGACTCGTCCTCCATGTTTTTTCTATAGCAATGATCACAGGAAAACAGCAAACCTTGTGAATTTAATGCAATTTGGGTTGTAATGTTCGCTTTTCTTGGTACAATCACAGTATGTAGTTTTTCACGTTTTTGTGTTACCATGATACCTTTGTAGACTTGTAACTTTGTCCTGGAGCCTCAGGACTGGATGACCCACTGGCATGCACGATTCATGGGTACATTGCAAAGGCCTTCCAAACATTATCGCTTTTACAATAGTGGTCCCTGTTAGGGGTTGAATGTGTCCACTGAAAAAGATACAAAGTCCGAATCCTCTAGGACCTTAGAACGTGACCTATTTGGGGGTAAGGGTTTTACAGAGGTAATCAAGTTCAAACAAGTTCATGGGGGGAGGTGGCCCTAATCCAATATGACGGGTGTCCTTATAAAAAAGGGAAAGTCTGGACATAGAGACAGATCTGCACAGATGGAAGAAGATGTGAAAA
>NW_023212557.1:0-578 GCF_002007445.2 Ailuropoda melanoleuca
AAAAAAATACTTAAGAGTAATAGCATTTATATATCATCATGATATTAAAACAATTGGTTAATTTCCTAATAATTAGAAATGTCAGAACAATTTCTTGTTGTTTTTAGTGGGACAAAACAAATTTGTAAGTTAACTGAAGCTTAATGTTTTCATCTATTCTTGGCCCGGTGTTGACGGCGGAAGGTTAAATTTTTCTTGCTCTGACCCATGGAGGAATTTTCCATTTGACCATAGACTAGTGGATCTTAATTAAACTCTCATGCTATATTTAGTAAAATCTTAAGGAGGACTGATTTTGTTTAGTGCTTTCAAGTTTCATTGGTAAATATTTAGAATGAATAGAGACAGTTTATGCATATAGGTTGTTATTGAAATGTGTTGTCATGCACCTTACAAATCTCTCTCTAGAGAACATTGCTAAAATCCTTGGCCAGAAGTTGTGAGACTAGTTCGTTGTATTCCTGTCTAGAATGTTTCTAGCTTCATTTTGATTCTTTGTGTCACTGTACATAATCTACATGTATCTGTTAGAGTTCAACAGGTTTCTAGGTAGTTCCTCAAGCTTCAGCCTTTTTTTT
>NW_023212558.1:0-1185 GCF_002007445.2 Ailuropoda melanoleuca
CCCCCTGCTCACCCTACTGGCACTCGCAGAACAGAGGGACCACACTTCTCACAAACTCACACACCCAACAAGCATTCACAGCCACTCAGCTGTCTCTGCCATGTGCATGAATGATGGCAACCTTCTCATTGCACCTGTTTCTAAAGGTATGAAATGAGACCATTCAGAAAAGGTTATCATGGTTCCTGCACTTTAAATGTTAATAAATACTACCTACTATTGTATTACCTAAAACTCTTCAATGGCTTCCGATTGTACTTGATATAAAATATATATGCTTTAATATGTCCTAAAAAGCACACCCCAAAAATAATAATTACTCTTTGTATCCTTTTCCAAGGCCTTCGATACACCATCCCCTGGTCTGTGTATGTTACATTTTCATATAATTTTGAATAGGCTATTTTTTCCATTTTGTATCTATTTATTGCTGGGACTAGAGAAGAAAATGATACATTTGTTTTTAAATCTAGCCTTATCAGATTGGCTTCTTAGTTGTAACAGCTTTCTAACTGATTTTATGTAACGGATTACATCATCTGAGAAATGTGATCAATTTACTTTTACTTAAGACATAAACCTATCGTTGCTTTTTCTCTGGCTGTATTGGTTTGAAATTTCAAAGCAGCGCTGCGTTGGCAGTGGCAGGCGTCCCTGTCTTCTCTATGATCTTCCTGGGGATTCCTCAAATACTTTCGGGTCAGGGTTGAAACTAGCTGATGATCAAGGGAGCCATTTTATCATAGTTAAGAAATACCCTGTTTACGGTGTCCTCAGAACTGTTCTCATGCAGTATATCTCCAGCATGTAAAAAGATGCTCTTATAGTTGGTTGATGTTTTTCTACTCATTTGCTCTACTACAATAAATAAATCACAAATATGAAATGGTGGTTGCTGGGGCACCTGTGTGGATCAGTTGTTAAGCGCCTGTCTTCAGCTCAGGGCATGATCCCAGAGTCCTGGGATCGAGCTCCACATCACACTCCTCTCTGGGAGCCTGCTTCTTCCTCTCCCACTCCCCCTGCTTGTGTTCCCTCTCTCGCTGGCTGTCTCTCCCTCCCTATCAAATAAATAAATAAAATCTTTTAAAAAAAAATGCTGGTTGCNTTTAACATGCTGGTTGCTTTCCAGGGTTGAATGCTACCTGGTCACGGGGCATTTGGTTTGCTTGATCAATTGCTGGA
>NW_023212559.1:0-3127 GCF_002007445.2 Ailuropoda melanoleuca
CTGAATAATATTCCATTGTATAGATGTACCACAGTTTATTCACCTACTGAAGGGCATGTTGGTTGCTTCCAGTTTTGGAAATTATGAATAAAGTTGTTATAAACATTTCTGCACAGATTTTTGTGTGGACATTAAGGTTTCCAAAATAAATGGATAAATACCTAGGAGTGTGATTACTAGATCATATGGCAAAACTATGTTTACCTTTGTATGAAGCTACCACAAGATCTTCCAAAGTGTCCGTATCTTTTTTGCACTTCCGCCAGCAATGAATGACAGTTTCTGTTGTTCTGTGTTCTTGCTATCAATTGGTGTTATCAGAGTTGTTTTTTTTTTTAATCTTAGCCTTTTTAATAGACATGTAGTGGTATTTTATTGTTTTTACTTTAAATTCCCCAATGAAAAATGATGTTGACTACTATTTGAAATTTATTTGACGTCTGTACATTTTCTTTGGTGAGGTGTCTGTTCTAACATTTTTTCCATTATAATGGGTTGTTTGTTTTATTTTTTACTTTTAAGACTTTTTTGTACATTTTGGAGATAAGTCCTTTATCAAATATGTGTTTTAAAAATATTGTCTCTCAGTCTGTGGCTTGTGATTTTCATTCTCTTAACTGTCTTTCACAGAGAAGAAGTCAAAATATAGGAATCCTAAAACCTTCTTTCATTTTGTCTAGGCTCTGTCCCTTTCTGGCAGTGTTTCTGATGATACAATGTTTCCAGAACACCCTGTCTGTCTCCCATGTAAGTCATAAAAGCCCACAGCATTATATAAAAGTTTTCTATATATCCTTCCTGGATAAAGTCATCTGTAATCCTGGCTTCTACTGAGATGATTGGCTAGATCTGTGCATCACAAGCCTCATCTTTTCAGTAGAAGATTTTCGAGCCACACCCTCAGCCCTCTCTCCAGAGCATGGTTTTCCAAGGTTGAATTTCCTAATTTAAGCTTCCTTTGCAGTCTGGTTAGACTAAGAATTTCCCAGATCATCAAATGTTTGTTTCTTTTTGCTTAGAGATTTATCTTTCCTCTCACATTTTACTATAAGCAGCAAGGAGAAACCAGGCTGCCACTTTAACATTTTGCCTGGCAATATCCACANTTTTGCCTGGCAATCTCCACAGGTAATTGCATCTATTTATTACAAATTCTGCTTTCCACTCAACAGTAGAATAAATTCAGCCAAGCTTAATGCCTTTCTAACAAGGCCTGCTGCCATTCCTCCTGTCTCCAGTGACATGTTCCTCACTTCCTTCTGAACTCTTTACCAGTCACCTTTAACAGCCGTATTTCTACCCATCACCTCTTCAGGACAGTTGAGGCTTTTTCTCTCATGTCCATCTAAATTCTTCTAGCCTCTATGCTGTCCAATTCCAAAGCCATATCCAAATTTGAAGGTATTTGCTACGTAGCACTCTACTTTTTAGTACCAGAATATAAATTTCCTAGGACAACCATAACAAATTATCACAAACTTGGTGGCTTAAAACAACAGAAATTTATTCTCTCATAGTTTTGGAAGCCAAAAATCCAAACTTAAAGTGTTAGCAGGGCTGATTCCTTCCCGGTACTTGGAGCAAAAATCTGCCCAATGCCTCTGTCCTGGAATGTAGTAGCAGCCAGCAAGTTGTGGTTTTCTTTGTCTTGTAGACGCATAGGTCCCATATTGAATCCAGGGTGATCTCATCTGAGCATTCTTAATAACATAAACAAAGATTCTGTTTTTAAATAAGGTCACATTCACGTGTACTGGGGGTTAGGATTTGGACACACCCTTTTGGGGGAGACTATTTCAATTCACTGTACAAACCAATATAATTTNGGGTCCCACACTGAATCCAGGGTGATCTCATCTGAGCATTCTTAATAACATAAACAAAGACTCTGTTTTTAAATAAGGTCACATTCACGTGTACTGGGGGTTAGGATTTGGACACACCCTTTTGGGGGAGACTATTTCAATTCACTGTACAAACCAATATAATTTTCTTTCTTGACTGAAGAACTTTTTAAATCATTTCTACAGAGCATGTCTTATGGTAATAAGGTTCACTCATTTTTTGTTTGTCTGAAAGAGTATTTCTCCTGTTTTTGTTTGTTTGTTTGTTTGTTTGTTTTTTGGAAGTATATTTTGCCTGGTTAAGAAATTCTAGGTTAGTACGGGTTTTGTTTTGTTTTGAATTTTAACACTTTAAATATTTCACTTCACACTCTTTGTGTTTACATAATTTCTNTTTGGAAGTATATTTTGCCTGGTTAAGAAATTCTAGGTTAGTAAGGGTTTTGTTTTGTTTTGAATTTTAACACTTTAAATATTTCACTTCACACTCTTTGTGTTTACATAATTTCTGCCAACAAGTTTTTTCAGATTCTTATCCTTGTTCCACTGTAAATAGGTGGGTTTTTTCCCTCTGAATTATTTCAAGATTATCTCATTGTCTTTGGCTTCTGTAGTTTTTATATGATATGGCTTGGTGCAGACTTTTTTTTTTTTTAAGATTTTATTTATTTAACAGAGAGTGAGACAGCAAGAGAGGGAACACAAGCAGGGGGAGTGGGAGAGGGAGAAGCAGGCTTCCCTCTGAGCGGGGAGCTGGATGCAGGGCTAGATCCCAGGACCCTGGGATCATGACCTGAGCCAAAGGCAGATGCTTAACAACTGAACCAACCAGGCACCCCTTGGTGCAGACGTAATTTATCCTACCTGGTGTTCTCTGAGATTCTTAAGTCTGTCATTTGATTTCTGTCATTAATTTTGGAAAGTTCTCAGCCATTGTTACTTCCAGTATTTCTTCCTCTCTGTCTTCTTCTTGAATTCCTATTATGCATGTTACATATTTTGACATTGTCTTTCTTTCTTTAAAAATTTTTTTTAGTTCTTTTTATTTTGCAGTTAAATGAAGTATGACAACAACAAGAGGAATAACAACCATCCAGGGTCAACACACAGGGCCATCACAAATGTAAAACATAAAACAAGGAAAAATCCTCTTTAACCAAGTCATTATACAACAATTAGCTATTTGAAAAATCAAAATGATCAACAATACGTTTAGAAATAGGTATTTTAAAAAACACATTTTCATAAACTAAAAATACCTGAGGCAAAAGATAAGGAAAAAA
>NW_023212560.1:0-3384 GCF_002007445.2 Ailuropoda melanoleuca
AATTCTTTCTGATAGCTGAGTAATATTCCATTGTATATATGGACCACAGCTTCTTAATCCAGTCATCTGATGTCGGGCATCTCGGTTCCTTCCACGATTTAGCTATTGTGGACAATGCTGCTATGAACATTGTGGTGCATATGGCCTTTTCTTCACTACGTCTGTATCTTTGGGGTAAATACCCAGTAGTGCAATGGCTGGGTCATAGGGTAGCTCAATTTTCAACTTTTTGAGGGACCTCCACACTGTTTTCCAACATGACTGTAAAACTTGCATTTCTACCAACAATGTAGGAGAGATCCCTTTTCTCCACATCCTCTCCAACAATTGTTGTTTTTGACTTGTCAATTTTTGACATTCTGACTGGCATAAGGTGGTATCTCAATTGGTTTTGATTTGAATTTCCCTGATGGCTAATGACTTTGAACATTTTTTCATATCTCTGTTAGCCATTTGTATGTCTTCATTGCAAAAGTGTCTGTTCATATCTTCTGCCCGTTTTTTGATTTGATTATTTGTTTCTCCTGTATTGAGTTTGAGAAGTTCTTTGTAGATCTTGGATACCAGTCTTTTATCTGTAGTGGCATTTACAAATATCTTCTCCCATTCCATGGGCTGCCTCTTAGGGTTTTTTTGACTGTTTCCATGGTTGTGCAGAAGATTTTTATCTTGATGAAGTCCCACAAGTTCATTTTTTCTTTCGTTTCTCTTGCCTTTGGAGATGTGTCATGAAAAAAGTTGCTGTGGCCGATGTCGAAGAGGTTACAGCCTATGTTCTCCTCTAGGATTTTGATTGATTCCTGTCACACATTGAGGTCTTTCCTCCATTTGGAGTTTATCTTTCGATATGATGTGAGAGAGTGGTCTAGTTTCATTCTTTTCCATATAGCTGTCCAATTTTCCCAGCACCATTTATTGAAGAGACTTGTCTTTTTTCCACTGGATGTTTTTTCCTGCTTTATCAAAGATTAGTTGCCCAAAGAGCCAAGGGTCCATTTCTGGGTTCTCTATTCTGTTCCATTGGTCTATGGGTCTGTTTTTGTGCCAGTACCATGCTGTCTTTGTGATCACAGCTTTGTAGTACAACTTAAGTTCCAGCATTGTGATGCCCCAAGCTTTGTTTTTCCTTTTCAACAATTCCTTGGTGATTCATGGCCTTTTCTGGTTCCACACAAATTTAAAGGCTGTTTGTTCCAGTTCCTTGAAAAATGTCCTCGGTATTTTGATCGGGATGACATTGAAAGAGTAGATTGCTCTGGGTAGCATCGACATTTTAACTATGTTAATTCTTCCGATCCACGAGCATGGAATATTTTTCCATCTTTTTGTGTCTTCCTCAATGTCTTTCAAGAGTGATTAGTAGTTTCTAGAATATAGACCCTTTACGTCTCTGGTTAAGTTAATTCCAAGATAATGTATGATTTTTGGTGCTATTGTAAATGGAATCAATTCCCTAATTTCTCTTTCTTCAGTCTCATTTTTTGTGTATAGAAATGCAACTGATTTCTGAGCATTCATTTTTTATCCCGCCACAGTACTGAATTGCCCTATAAGTTCTAGTAGTTTGGGGGTGGACTTTTTTGGGTTTTCCATATAGAGTATCATGTCATCTGTTAAGAGAGACACTGTGACTTCTTCTTTCCTGATTTGGATAATGTTTTTTTTCTTTTTTTAATTTATTTTTTTCAGTTGCAATAAATATTCTTTTTTTATAATAATTTTTTATTATGTTATGTTAGTCACCATACGTATACCATTAGTTTTTGATGTAATGTTCCATGATTCATTTTTTGTGTATAACACTCAGTGCGATTTGGATGCATTTTATCCCTTTTTGTTGTCTGATTGCTATTGCAAGGACTTCTAGTACTATGTTGAAGAATAATGGCGAGAGTGGACATCCTTGTCATGTTCCTGATCTTAAGGGAAAGGCTTTCAGCTTTTCCCCGTTGAGAATGATATTTGCTGTAGGCTTTTCATAGATGGTTTTTATGAAATTGAGGAATGTATCCTTATCCATACACTCTGAAGGGTTTTAATCAGGAAAGCGTGGTGTATTTTGTCAAATGCTTTTTCTGCATCTATTGAGAGAATAATATGGTTCTTGACTCTTTTCTTGTTGATATGATTTATCAAACTGATCGATTTGCAAATGTTGAACCACCCTTGCATCCCTGGGATGAATCCCACTTGGTCTTGGTGGATAATCCTTTTAACGTACTGTTGGATCCTATTAGCTAGGATCTTGTTGGGAATTCTGGCATCCATATTCATCAGGGATATTGGTCTGTAATTCTCCTTTTTGATGGGGTCTTTGCCTGGTTTGTGGATCAAGGTAATACTGGCATAATAGAATGAGTTTGGTAGTTTTCCTTCTGTTTCTATTGTTTGAAACAGCTTCAGGAGAATAGGTATTATTTCTTCCTTGAATGTTTGGTAGAATTCCCTGGGGAATCCATCAGGCCCTGGACTCTTGGTGTTTGGGGAGGTTTCTGATCACTGCTTCAATCTATTCGTAATTAATCAGTCTGTTTAAATCATCAATTTCTTCCTGTTTCAGTCTTGGTAGTTTATAGGTTTCCAGAAAGGCATCCATTTCTTTCAGGTTGTTTAATTTATTGGCATACAGGTGTTGATAATAGTTTTTAATGATTGTTTCTATTTCCTTCATGTTGGTCATGATCTCTCCCCTTTCATTCATAACTTGATTAATTTGGGTCCTTTCTCTATTCTTTTGAATAAGTCTGGCCAGTGGCTTATCGATCTTATTTATTCTTTCAAAGAACCAGCTTCTAGTTCTGTTGATCTGCTCTACTGTGCCCCTGGTTTCTAATTCATTGAACTCTGCTGTAATCTTGATCACCTGCCTTCTCATGCATGGGTTAGGCCTGTTCTTCTGTTCCAGCTCCAGCATCTGGAGGTGAGAATATACAAACTGCATTTTATATTTTTCTATTCTCTTGAGTGAGTCTTGGATGGCTTTGTATTTTCCTCTTAGGACTGCCTTTCGCAGTGTCCCATAGGTTTTATACCAGTGTGTTTTCATTTTTGTTGGTCTCTAAAAATTGTTTGATGTCATTCTTAATTACTTGGTTTACCAATCATTCTTGAGCAGGATGGTTCTTAGTTCCAAGTGTTTGAGTTTCTTACAAATTTTTCCTTGTGATTGAGTTCCAATTTCAAAGCATTGTGGTCTGAGAATATGCAGGGAATAATTTCAGTCTTTTGGTATCAGTTGAGACCTGTTTTGTGACCCTGCATATGATCTATTCCGGAGAACATTCCATGTGCATTCAAAAAGAATGAGTATTCTTCTGTTATGGGGTGTAGTGTTCTATATATATCTATGAGGTCCATCTGATCTAGTATGGCATTCAAAGCTCT
>NW_023212561.1:0-578 GCF_002007445.2 Ailuropoda melanoleuca
TTAGTTTTGCCTATTTTTGAAATTTCTGTGATAGTTCAATATGTACTCTTGTGTTTGGCTTCCAAAAGTAAATTTTCTAAGGAAACCTGTTAAGTTACTAAGAAGGATTTGTATTTGGCTATTTTTCCAAGTTTTGTTTTGTTTTTTTTTGCAATTCTAAATCCTGCTTGTTCAGTATAGAAAATTTGAAAAGTATAGAAAAATAAGAAACAAAGACCATTCATATTCCTGTCACTCAAAGACAATCATTTGGCATATTTCTAGTATTTTATCAATGCATCCATTAACTAATTTGTAAATCAATTTTGGAGCACCCAGAACGTGTAGGCAACTATGCTAAGCACAAGAAAAACACAGGCAAGCAGTTGATTTTAAGTAGTTAGAAAATTTTGCAAGTTTAATTATATCTTGCCTTTTCACCTAACATTGTGGCGCAGGCCTCCTGCATTTCCATGCTGGCTAGTTAAAGCAAGGGCAAGAGGGAGAACACTCCGTTCTGGCCTTCAGTTTGCTTAAGCTTGATGATCTCTGTGGGAAAGAACCAAAGTTTTCCCTGTAGCTGTCCTTGGGCGGGGGGG
>NW_023212562.1:0-578 GCF_002007445.2 Ailuropoda melanoleuca
AAAAAAAAAGCAATATGGCAAAAGCAAACTGTAATTATAAATGTTTTCTTAGAGAAAAATTAACTTTCCCTTAATGATCATACAAAGCTTTCATAATAACTGTGGCAGGTGATTTCTTATGGATATTTAGAATAAATATTAAGTTGGTTAAAAGATTTGGACCCTATTCTAGAGGTATTTTTAATACTTAAACTCTCCTACAATCTCCTTGAATGGAACAAAAACTCTATGTGGAGCCACAAAATTATTTAAAATAAGACTAAAGATGAAAATCAATGGCATTCCAACCTGAGGATTCATTTCAGGCCCATAAGAAGAAGCCCTTTTGGGGTCTCTGGGTGGCTTGGTCATTTAAGCGTCCAACTCTTGATTTCAGCTCAGGTCTTGATCTCAGGGTCATGGGTTCGAGCCTTGTGTTGGGTTCCACACTGGGCATGGAGCCAATTTAAAAAAGGGGAAGAGGAAGCCCTTTAATGCTGGAGGCTCTTGTTAATTTCCATGTGGCATTTTGTCAACACTACTGCTATTCCTTGATCACCCAGATGTCTTTGATGCCTCCTGGGATTTGGAAGATTCTC
>NW_023212563.1:0-578 GCF_002007445.2 Ailuropoda melanoleuca
TAATGTTTCCTTACATGAAGTGGGTATCATGTTCTAAGAACATAGAATTTTATTCTAATTGATGTGTCATTCAATTATTTGTGTCTTTTTCATATAATACATATTGTTTTGTTGATAAATACACTTCTCTTTTGACCAATGCCAAGCAAATGTCTACAAATGAGACATTCAAGTGACCCAGCCATTAAAGAGGTGGAATATAGAAGATCTGGTGACTTGGTTGCCATGGCACTTGCCTAATTTAATATTGTTCTACGTCTTCTCTTTATGCAGATTTTTTTTCTTTCTATAGATTCTTATTTTTTATGGGTTGATCTGCTACTATTTAGAAAGAATAAATTTCTTTCATTACTCAAAGCTCAGTAAATGTTGCTACGTTTATTACAACAATCATTTTTTGATAAATACGTACATAACTAGAAATAACACTAGGTTGTAATTTCCTCTAGGGAAGGAACATCTTCTGAACAGCCCTAAACTACTGGCCTTCCCTCAATGTGTGATGATTGAATGCATGAATAAGATGGGAAATACAAAGACATAATTGAAGAAAAATGTGAACATCACTTTGTCATAAC
>NW_023212564.1:0-578 GCF_002007445.2 Ailuropoda melanoleuca
CTGGTGGAGTCCCGCAGGATTCAGCCTAGGCACGGCCTTCATTCCCCACATAGAATCATCTCGGGTACCCTCAAGATTCCCTTGCTCTTACAATATTGAACAGTGTTCCAGCCCGCAAAACAAGGCATACATGAAATTGAAACGACTGAACAAAGCTACTCCTTTGCAATGGCATAGGGCTTCTCCACAACAATCACCCGGCAGTCCGCCACAATGACATCCTTCAAGGGCTTGTCTCTACCATCCGTCTTGGTGTTCTCGATCTTTTTCACGACGTCCATTCCTTCTATGATTTTTCCGAACACCACATGCTTGCCATCCAGCCAAGGTGTCTTGACAGTGGTTATGAAGAACTGTGATCCGTTTGTATCCTTTCCAGCATTGGCCATGCTGACCCATCCAGGGCCGTAGTGTTTTAGCTTGAAGTTCTCATCGGGGAATTTGTCACCATAGATGCTCTTTCCTCCAGTACCATCTCCTCGAGTAAAGTCTCCACCTTGAATCATGAATTCCTTGATGACACGGTGGAACTTGCTACCCTTGTAGCCGAATCCTTTCGCTCCTGATGTCAATGATAT
>NW_023212565.1:0-578 GCF_002007445.2 Ailuropoda melanoleuca
CTTTGGACCTGCCCTCAGTGGAGCGGATGCGGAGGATGCTGGAGAGGTTGAGGATGTAGGAGGCAAGGATCATCAGGCTGGGGGCAAGGATATTAATGGCACTAAAGACTAGAATCAGTAATTCATTGACATGGGTATTAGAACAGGAGAGTTTTAAGAGGGAAAGAAGATCACAGAAATAATGGTTGATCACATCAAATTTGCAGAAATGAACCCTAAACATGCAGCCTGTATGAACAGATGCACAAACCAGGGCTATAAGATATACTCCCAAAATCAGGGAGAAACAAGCCTGATGGGACATGATGATATTATAAAGCAGGGGGCTACAGATGGCAGCATAGCGGTCATATGCCATTGCTGCTAACATGTAACACTCTGAAATAGCAAGAACAAGGAAGAAATAGAGCTGAGTCATGCATTCAGGGTAAGAGATAACATTCCTCTCTGTCACAAAGTTCTCCAGCATTTTGGGGGTAATGACAGTGGAATGGCAGAGATCGATGAAGGACAAGCTACTGAGGAAGTAGTACATGGGGGTGTGCAAGTGAGTGCTGAGCCCTATCAGCGTGATCATG
>NW_023212566.1:0-578 GCF_002007445.2 Ailuropoda melanoleuca
ACACTGTGCAGTGGCCGTCTTAGCACTATCATCATCCTTCGTGAATAGGGAAACATGAGGGAAAGTGTTAAGCCTGACGAGAGTGCCACATAGTGGTCTCTGAGACACCCCACAAATCATGGAAATATCAACGAACATCATCTCACTTAAATAAGGGAGTATAAATGAGAAAGTTCAATAATTTCGAGGACTCAGCGTGATTCTTATTGGTATTAAAGAAGAGCGTCCAGTAAAACACCTCCAGCTAACATCCGCGTTTTCAATGGGACCCAGATTCCCCATTTTGTGAATGTTCTTGGAAGTATCCAGCACTTAGAACCAAGAAACAAAGTGTGAAGATAAATCCCATGAAGTCATATCGGCCTTATAGAACGTGAAACAAAAATCAAGGTGCTTTCTTACCGTGACAGAAACAAATGAACACAGCACTGAGAAACAAAATTTGGCCAAACCAGCCTCCAATGCAATGTTGCCTTCATCGGTAAATCCTATCAAAACTGCTGGTGACAATGGAACGCAAATGCCTAAAACATTTCTGTCAGAAACAACACTGTGCAGTGGCCGTCTTAGCACTATCA
>NW_023212567.1:0-578 GCF_002007445.2 Ailuropoda melanoleuca
TGGGGGGCGCGGGGGGGGTGCTGTGTGCTGAGATTCACGGAACACGGAGTCAACCGACACTCAATACTTCTAGGAAATCCTCTGCAATAGCTTTTGAGATCCTGGATAGGGGCGCACGCTGCCTTTAGGACACCCATTTTGCCAGAGCCACTGAGAGTGAGAAGCCTTGGGTGCTCTCTTTTTCTCATATTGGCACCGGTGAAGATTTTTCAGAAGATCCTTGTCACTTGGGTAGAGGTAACGCTCACGCAGCTGTGCTGTGATCAGCAACGCTAGGAGACAGATCCACGCCTGGATTTAAGGGCATCCCCAACCACTTGCAGGCTACTACGGAAAAGAGGCTTGGCAAGGCACTGCCGGTGAAGGTCACTCCGCACCCGCCCGCGCGCTGCGCACTGCGCAAGGCACTGCTGGTATAGTTAGATTATGCTGCATCCGCCTGCGCGGTGAGGCCTGCGCCCCGGGAGCACAGCAGGGCTGAGATGCGCCGGCCAGCTTCCGCAGCTGGGAAGTGCTCCGTTTCTGCCTGCGAGTCTCTGCTTGGCTTTTACAGCACTGGAAAGATCACGCACAAGGGG
>NW_023212568.1:0-578 GCF_002007445.2 Ailuropoda melanoleuca
TTATAGGCTCCAGTGGCCTGAGCCAACAAAACTTCCCCCCCGCCCCCCCCCCCACCAGGATGCAGAGCTGCTATACACTCCTGCACTTGGTGCCTGGTGCCTGGTGCGAGTAGACCTGGGGTCACAAAACACGCCAGCATGCTCCCATTTGTTGGTGAAGATCTTTCCTTACTGAAGTCCCTAACATCTGGAAAAGGAGACTGTTTCTTCAAATGTGCGGTTGCTTATGCAAGACTACAGGGATCAGAAAAATTATGGAAACTTAACTCCACCGAAAGAACACAGTAAACTTACAGGAACTAACACAAACGAAATGGTGATACAAGAATTGCACAACAGATAATTCAAAGTAATTGTTCTAAAGATGCTCAGAGAGCTACATGAGAAAACAGATAAATGATTTAACGAAATAAGGAGAAAATAGAACAAGGAAAGACCAACAAAGAGACAGGAAACAATTTAACCAGGGGACTGAAAGATCTATAAATCAAAAATTATAAGACATTAAAAAACAAAAACTATAGGACATTGATGAAATAAATTGGAAAAGATACAGATAAATGGTAAGATATCCTATA
>NW_023212569.1:0-578 GCF_002007445.2 Ailuropoda melanoleuca
TGCATATCATCCCATGATACAAAGACCCAACACGTGAATACTGTATGTCCCTGTGCCTAACCCTAATTAAAAAGTTGGTAGGGGGAGTTTGGGGAGAATTAATACTGCCCTAATTCACTGTTTTAGTTCTAGTCATGTGCTTTCATTGAGGAGAATTGAAAAGAGTCAGGTTTTAATGTATTTTGTTCATATTTCTCATATTAGAATAAGCCAAACAATAAACACACTCGATATCTGGTTCTATTGTCAATATCTGAGCAATATCATTTAAATCAGTTTAAATTAGAATGAATCTGAAGAAAACCACTATTATTAAGAAAATATACAAAAACTATAGTCTATCCTTTGTAAAAAATGACAAAATTTGTTAAAAGAGCATCTATTTTAAAAAGGCACTCTGGAAGTATAGTTTCAAATAGGTAACTTATACCTTAAAATTATTTAATGCCTAAACTACTAGACAAAAATTGGGCCAAAATTGAGAAAACAAAACTACCTAATGTATAAATTGTCAGATTTGGTTGATTTCAACACTGAAAACAAAATAAATTTCTAACCAAAAAAAAAAAAAAAAAAAG
>NW_023212570.1:0-488 GCF_002007445.2 Ailuropoda melanoleuca
AGCGGAGAAGTTACATTGTCACAAACATATTTAAAAAGGTCACTCTGACAGCAATGGATAGATGAAGATAAGGGAATCAAAACCAGAAGAGTATTTCAAAATTATTGGTGAGGGCGTGAATTATGGTAAGAAGATACGAAAAACGGTGAGCAGGGACAAAATACTGAATGTGGTGAATGACTGAATGTGCTAATTTTTTTTTGTTAACTTATTTCTTTTTTAGTTTTTTATTGATTGATTTGTCAGGGAAAGAGAGAGAGAGCACAAGCAGGAGGAGTGGAAGGCAGAGAGAGAGAAGCAGGCTCCCCACTGAGCAAGGAGCCCAAGGCAGTTCTGGATCCCAGGTTCCTGGGATCATGACCTGAGCTGAAGGCAGACACTTACTTAACCCACTGCGACAGCCCGGTGTCACTTTTTCTAATTTAAATTCAATTAATTAACATATAATATATTACTGGCTTCAGAGGTAGAGATGTGGTGATTTTTTT
>NW_023212570.1:507-636 GCF_002007445.2 Ailuropoda melanoleuca
AATGATTTATTTATTTATTTTTAGAGAGGGACAGTGTGTGCACATGCAGGGATAGGGACAGAGGGAGAGGAAGAGAGAGAATCCTCAAGCAGACTCCCTACTGAGTATGGAGCCACACATGGGGCTTGA
>NW_023212571.1:0-578 GCF_002007445.2 Ailuropoda melanoleuca
CTCCGTCCCCACAGCCCCAACCACCCTGGTGTTTCTGTCTCTCAGGATTGCTACGCCTCCCCCAGCCACAGCAATTTAGCACGTCATGTTCCTCCTGTCTAGCACTCTGTCACACCCATCCCCTTCCTCCTGGAGTTAGCTGCTGCTCATCTTTTAGATCTTGGTTCGAACAGCACGTCCTTAAGGAAACCCTCACTGGCCTCGCTGACTTGGACAAAGAGCCCTGGTCTAGGTTTTCATGGCCTCATTTCCCTCCTTCATGTCGTTTACCACTGCTGCCCTTTTATGTTTATAAGCTCATGATGGGAAGAATTGTCTGTTTTTACTCATGATCTTGGATGCCCATGTTTTGCACAGTTGCCTGAAATGGGTACTCAATAGTACTTGTCAAACAAGTAAATAACAAATGATGAGGGGAATATATCCTGGCGGCCCCGGGGTAAGACTGCCTGACGCAGCTGTCACCCTAACCATGGGCATGCATTACAGACTGAACCCTTGAAGTCAGATACCCTTGTTTCTTGCCCCAGGATGCCCTGCCAATATCTGCACGGACCCGGAGCCAGACCGTCTGGATG
>NW_023212572.1:0-1412 GCF_002007445.2 Ailuropoda melanoleuca
TTGGCATATTCTTGAAGGTAACTATCAACAAGACCAAAAATTCTACTAGCTACTGTATTGCTTGTTTAGAACTCCTTTTTTACAGTTTTGGAGTTAAGATGGCGGAGGAGTAGGGGACCCCTTTTTCAGCCAGTCCCCTGAGTTGAGCTGGGTAGGTACCAGACCAGCAGGAACATCCACAGAATCAGCCTGAGATGCAAGAAGATACATCTGGATCTCNCCAGCAGGAACATCCACAGAATCAGCCTGAGATGCAAGAAGATACATCTGGATCTCTACAAATGAACATCTCCAGCGCTGAGTATCGAGGTATGAAACGGGGAGCCGTGAAACCGTGCACAGATATCGGAAGATAAAAAGAAGAGGGAGGGAGCCACCGTGTCAGGGTGCCGGGAAGCGGTAGCCACATGCACGGGGGTGGATGGACCACAGACCCGCACGCTTGAGACAGCAGACTGAGAACGGGAGCTCCAGGAGCGCGTGCGGGGCGGCTGGCGGGCCACCTGCACGGGGGAGCAGGCAGACTCGCAGACGGCACCCGTGAGACAGCAGACTGAGAACGGGAGCTCCGGGAGCACATGCGGGGCGGCTGGCAGGCCATCTGCACCAGGGAGTAGGCGGACCGCGGATCCGCACCCTGGAAACAGCAGACTGAGTCCGTGAGCCGGGAGCGTGCGCCACCAAGCATCCGGAGCTCCGGTGTGCTCACTGGATCGAGGCTGAGACCGGGAGCTCCGGGAGCGTGCGCGGGGCGGCTGGCGGCTGGAGGGCCACCTGCACGGGGGAGCAGGCGGGCTCGCGGTCAGCACCCGCGAGGCACCAGACTGAGACGGGGAGCTCCAGGAGCCCGCATGGGGCGGCTGGCGGCTGGCGGCTAGCGGGGTTGGAAAAACAGGACAGAGACGCGCCGTCCCTGGAAGTGAGGGCTAGGACGCTGGGTGTGGGGCGCACAGCCTGGGATGCTGCAGGGTTGAGCAGCACCAACAGAAACAGAGTTAAAGTGGCCAGAACATCAGTGGAGAACGGTCCTCGATCCCTCTGTTCTGAGACAGAGGCTGAATTTCAGCCGCTGCTGCTCTGGCTCTCAGAAGAGGCACAGCAAACTCCAGCGAAAGCCGCCAGAGAACAAAAGCCCAGAAATACCGGCTCACAGGGTGCCCATCCCCATCCCCCTCGCAGGGGACACAGAGACTCTACCCAAACAGGGTTTTCTGAGTACCAGCTGGCAGGCCCCTCCCCCAGAAAGCAGGCTGAAAAATCAAGAAGCCCACAACCCGGAGCGCCTAACGGGCGCAGTCATTAAGCGCCTGTCTTCGGATTAGGTTGTGATCACAGCATTCTGGAAAGGAGTCCCTCATCGGGCTTCTCCATTGGGAGCCTGCTTCTTCCTCTCCCACTCCCCTGCTTGGGTT
>NW_023212573.1:0-578 GCF_002007445.2 Ailuropoda melanoleuca
AGTAAATTTGTGGTGATGAAGGGCATACTACAATTTTAAAGACACATGTAATGTTGGAGTATCAATCAAGAACTTGGTGGGCATCCATCAAATGTGATGAAAATGCTCATCTTTCCTTCAAGTGAAGCCACCCTCAGAAACTTCCAAGGGCTAATCATTGGTCTACCAAACACAATCTCTTGACTTGTCTTCCTAATCACTGTTAGTTCTCTGCACAAAGAAAAGTCCTACCCCTTCTCCTAGCGTTTCATTCAGGGTGGCTCCCTAGAACAGAAAGAGGACTTCACACTCCCTTCCACTAGACTTTCACTGAAATTTTATCTCATTCAAATGCTTGCCCTATTTAGCTGAGAACTACTTCATGTGCCCCCACGGAATCTATATACAGTCAGCCCCAAGGATTCATAAGTAAATTTTCCATCTTGTCCATTACCTGGAGAAGGCGGGCTTATGTCTCTATTACCCAGTCAGTGTGGCTCAATGAGCTTAAACCCATTTTATTTTTTACTTTTTTAAAGATTTATTTATTTATTTTAGAGAGAGAGAGAGAAAGCATAAGCAGGAGAGGCAGAGAGAGA
>NW_023212574.1:0-578 GCF_002007445.2 Ailuropoda melanoleuca
ATCCCACAACGCCGGGATCACGCCCTGAGCCGAAGGCAGATGCTTAACCGCTGTGCCACCCAGGAGCCCCTACATTAGACTGTTTTCTAACCCAACGTAGCTCCTCCATTGTAAGCCAGCAGGTCTTGCCCCTTGTCCACTGACCTTTTCATATCCCAGTGCTTTTCTTAGCACAGGTGCGAATACGTACAGAGAAGCCCCCTTGATGTACCACCATCATAGATGAATAAACAGGCAAGGGTGATGAATTCTCTCTCCCACGGCAGGACGGCCCCCAGCATGCTGAGATTTGATCCCCGTATCTCTAGCAGCCCAATAAATGTTCAATGAATTAGCCAATTACAAGTAAGAACAGCAATCTTCTGATGTCATATTTATGGCAAGTGTTTTCCAGTTTATTTGCCTTGAACTATGGTCGCCTGCACACACATGGGCTCTTGCTGATCTCCCCTTCTGCAGTTCCTTCTACCGCTTCTACTCCGTGGACGTCTCCCCATCCGCGGCTGTGTTCCGTGGTCAGCTTCGTTTTCAGCTCGCTTTCCCGCTGTTCGCTGTTTTACGTTTAATTTTCTTTCTCA
>NW_023212575.1:0-578 GCF_002007445.2 Ailuropoda melanoleuca
CAAAACCCTTATGAGCAAATCTAGTCTGGTCAATGCCTGTGAATAAACCATTATTAAGATGATTTGTATTATGCTACTCTCTTTGTATGGAACATCTCAAATCACACTATATCTATGTAAGTCATAAGTGACTGAATTAATTATAAAACTATGAAGATGCATTTTTTACCATGTTCCACCCAAAATGACTCCTCTCTCAACTGAACAAAGTTTGTGAATAACACATTTGGTCTTAATCATTTATTTTCTTGTAACATTGTATCCACGTTGTTAAATTATTGCATTCAATATCTCAAGGCATTTTAATAAATTGCCATCTGTTAATCTGTTGCTTTTCTTTTTAAAGGTGCAAAACTTTAAAATATTGAATTTATTAGTGCCATTTGAATATTTACATTACATATGTACTTTACATTTATGTCTGCTTATTCGAATCTTAATCATTTTTGGAAAATTTCTCAACTTATTACCTTTAAAATAATGATCAAAAACTTGTCTTGTTCTACTGCTCTGAATGATCATCTATTTTATATATATATATATAAATATATATATAAATATATATATTTATATATATA
>NW_023212576.1:0-578 GCF_002007445.2 Ailuropoda melanoleuca
GGATAGCGCTTCCGAGTTTGGATTATAAAAAGACTGTGTCTTCTGTCTTGCTTGTCCTTTCTCATGCTTTCTTTGTCTGGGGGAAGCCACCTACCCGGCTGTGAGCTGCCCCACAGAGAGGCCCACATAGCGAGGAACTGGTGTCTCTGGCCAACAACCAGCGAGATGCTGAATGTCTGGCTCAGGATGAGTCAGTAAACGAATGCTTTGAGCTCAGCAGGGCAGGGTATGACATGAGAGAGACTGACAGGGCCTCCTGATGGAGATGGAAGGATAGACACCTCCTGGAAGGTGCCATCCTACTAGGATGGAAGGAAACAGTAACACGTATTTTTCGCAAATTTATTCTAGGCATATCAGGTGCTGTTTTATTTCTTTTTTGGAAAGAGTGAAGTACAATAAAGACAGGAGACTCTTTTAAAAGATTCCCCACTAAGGAACTGTTTTTATTTTGAGTTTCTTTGCTAATTTGTACTGATCTGATATCTTGGGTGTCTTTTTCACCATGGTTTTATTACTGTTTTTCTTTTCATGTGGAACTAGAAATACAACATTTGCTACTTTGCAAAAAAAAAAAA
>NW_023212577.1:0-578 GCF_002007445.2 Ailuropoda melanoleuca
AAGCTAGGGGTTGGGTCGGCACCATTGCAATCACATCGATGAGAAATTTGGGATGTGATTAAGAAAGAATGCGAGAATCATTGCTAGGAAGGCCCCACAAATGCATGCTGCATCTCGCTGCTCCAAAGCCTTCCGCATTTCTGTCTACTGGAGCCGGCTCCTGGCAGGCAGAATTTATCTTTCTTTCCCTTCTATTTCTATAGCCTTTCCCGTCTGAAGGCTTGAATTACAGTGAGTTGTATATATTCTCTCTTTCAACAACTGCTAGCACATGGTACTCTTCAAATTGTCAGAGTCTGTTATAATTATTGATTCTTGTGCCAGAGGCAGGAAACCCACTTACCTGAAACTTCTCTGATAAGGAATCCTTATATGGTTTTAAAAGCACGTTTTGTTGTCTCTTTTCGGTGGGAGATTAATATTGTGTGTGACCTGCCAGGCTTCTTTAGTGTTCATTTCTGTGTCTTTCTCCCCAATCTCAGCCTCTTGAACTAGACAGGATGGTGAGGGACAGGGACAGAGTTGAGGATGGTGGGAGGGTCAGAGACAGAATGTAAATCAGGAATGTCCCCTTCTTG
>NW_023212578.1:0-578 GCF_002007445.2 Ailuropoda melanoleuca
CTCTTTCCTCAAAATAAAAGATAAATGATTGCTTCTTTTATCCTCTGCTACAAATAAGGAAGCATCATGTCTGGTAGGTCATTCGGGGTTCTGGAGGCAACGTGTTCTACAAGGAGGACCATTGCTCTGTTTCGTAATCCTGGTGTCACAGAAGTTAGCTAGCTTTGGTTGAGGCCCAGAGAAGGAAAGAGTTCTGCAACAGTTTCAGACTGCAAGTTACTCTGTCACTTGCCCCCTATAATAAGGTAGACTATATGATATTGGGTGGGAAAAGTTGGAAGATGACTCTTACGGCAGACTCCAGTGGAAGGACTATAGAATGTGACCTCAGGATTCAGGAGCAAAGCTTCCATCCAAAGCAGAGAAGTATTTGTCTTTTATTAAAGAGCTAACATGTCACTAAGCACTAAAGAGAGAGAATACTTGGACCATGGAGCACCACATGCCCATATATCTGGAAGCACCCAATGCAAGCTGGGGTCTGTTGGATGGACCAAGTCTTAATGCCAGATGAAGCCCAGTGTGTGGTATGCTTGAGATCAAGCCTGAGCAGGGAAAGAAAACACAAGTAAGTTGAA
>NW_023212579.1:0-578 GCF_002007445.2 Ailuropoda melanoleuca
CACGCGGCTCCCATCCTGTACGCCGTCTGGGCTGAGGCCGGCTTCCTGCCCGAGGAGGAGCTGCTGAACCTGAGGAAGATCACCTCTGACTTGGACGGGCACCCCGTCCCGGTAAGCACTCCCCACCAGGAACCCCACAGGCCTCTGTGTCTACTTCCTGTTTCTCAGGGCATGTGGGAAGGGGAGGCGGGGTGCCCACTGAGAAACTGAGGGTGTTGAAAGGGGGGGAAGAGGGCGTTGAGGTGAAGAAGGAAGGAAGTAGGTGTCTCCCGGGCACACTCTTCACCCCAAGCTGGCGCGTAAGGGCAAGGCCTTTTGAGGCCCCAGCGCAGGGCTCAGCTGCAGAGAAGACCTGTCCCCAGCCCCGCACGCCCAGCCACCCAGCCCCACAGCCCCACGGGGCCGCCCTGGCCTCGTAAACACAGCTTGGGAGAAGAGGTTCACCGCGAGGTCGATAAGGGGGTCACAACAGCATGCTGGGGACACCCCGGGGAAGTGTCCCAGCTGACTCCCCAAGGTGCTGGCCCCTGCACGTGTTTGGAGTTCATAGGTTACCATGAAAACTCACCCCGCACTGG
>NW_023212580.1:0-578 GCF_002007445.2 Ailuropoda melanoleuca
TTAGAATCTCTGTGGGATGAAGACTGAATGAGAATTGCTGCTTGTTATTCTACATATGATCATTTGCCCTTAACTGTTAGCTCTGGAGAAAAAAAGAGTATTTTAGATATGGCAAAAAGAAAAATTATGCATAAAAACCTGCTGCTCCTTCAAGTCAGTCAGTATGTCACCAGCCCTCTGCAAGAAAGATGACAAATGCTGGAGAGTATGTGGAGAAAATGGAACACTTGTGCACTGTTGGTGGGAATATAAATTGGTACAGCCACTATGGAAAGCAGTATGGAGATTCCTCAAAAAATTCAAAATAGAAATACCATATGATATAGCAATCCCACCTCTAGGTATATATCCAAAAGAACTGAATCAGGATCTCCAAGATACTTGCACTACTGTGTTCATTGCAGTATAATCCACAATAGCTAAGATGTGAACAACACAAGTGTTCATTGACAGATGAATGGATAGAGAAAATGTGGTATATACATACAATGGAATATTAGTCACCCTTTTAAAAAGGATATCCTGCCATTTGTAACATGGATGAACTTGGAGGACATTATGCTAAGTGAAATAAGCCA
>NW_023212581.1:0-878 GCF_002007445.2 Ailuropoda melanoleuca
TGTTTACAGAGACCAAATTGAAGACTATCTGCAGTCTTTGTAAGAGTTTTGTATCTGTGCCAAATTCTAGCACCTTGCTGTGTTTTTCTGTCTGCTCTGACATCCGGCTGTCCTTCAAGCAGGCTTGTCTCATCTTGAGTGTCCCCTGACACTCCAGTTCCTTCAGGATCCTTGTCATTCCCTGGGTTTTTATTCAAGTCTGAAACTCTCTAAAAACTAAGCCCTCTCTTTAAGATCTAAAGCATCATAGATTTCAATTTTATTGTTGTTATTGTTGAATAAAACCACATTCCCAAGGTCAGTCTCACTCAGCTCTGCTGGTAAACAAGACTGACATCGTAAGGTTACAGTTTCTTCTCTCTGGCTGGGTACAAGAAATCCTTTCTGGTTGTTGGGTTGATTCACTACCTGATCATTCTCTGGCTCAGGATCACCCAAGGCCTTATAAAAACATAGTCCTTAGGTTCCCACTCCCAAAGTTTTTGATTCAGTAGGTCTGGGGTTGCACCTGGGAAGTTGAATTCCTAACAAGTTCTCAGGGGAGGCTGATACTGTGGAACCTGGAACCACACTTTGGGAAGCACTGCTCTAGCTCTGGTTCCTAAATTGCTGTCTCCTGTGCCTGTTGATTTCCTTTAGTTCCTAAATCTTTTATAAATTTCATCTCTGCTGGTCTAGGGTAAAACTCAGAGTGGGGAAGGGGAATGGGAATGCTGTACAGTACAGCCTTCCTCTATAGGGAAAGGCCAAGGATAGAGAGAATTCAATTCAACATCACAACTTTTTTTTTCTTTTTTTTTTTTTAAAACTGGACATTACTGGTACCCCAAGCACATTCCCCAGGCTAACCCTAGAGGTCAAGGCCAAGACTCACACTC
>NW_023212582.1:0-578 GCF_002007445.2 Ailuropoda melanoleuca
ACACATAAAATGGACACGGGAGCTAATCTGTGATGACTAGGAAAAAGCACACTGGGGAGTGGTATGCGGGTGTGAGCCTTTGCTCTAAGTAGACTACCCCCAGTGGGAGGGGGACCCTTTAATTTCTACTTTATATGTTTCTGGATTGCGATTTCTTACAAGCCTGTATAACATTTGAAATATTTCAAATCAAGATAGGACAAGCAGTTCTTTACAAATTGTTGTAAATCCGAGCCCAGTAGTTCTTCTTTCATATGGATTCCAGATTCCAAAACGTTGAGCTGTAAGGCCTTTGAACCCCCAGCATCCTAATCTTGCGGCGGGCTCCTTGGAATGCAGACCGCTGCCCCCCACCCCAGGGTTTCTGATTCAGTGGGTCAGGGGTGGGGCCCACGCAGTTTTTTCTCCCGCAGGTGATGCTCACCTCCTAGTCCAGGGACCCCCACTTTGAGAACTCCTCCTGTGAGCGTAATCATTGGAGAACATCCCTACAGCCTCTTCCTCCCGGAGGAAGTTCTTGGGACTTCTGCCCCTGCTCTTGACCTAAGGAGCCCCCATTATTTCATTTGCAGGTCTTA
>NW_023212583.1:0-578 GCF_002007445.2 Ailuropoda melanoleuca
CCCCCCTTTTATAACTTGCATTAGTCTTCTTTAATGATTATCTCAATTATAAAAGTTACCTCTATAATCACCACCTCCCTCTTATAAAATAATAGAAAACACACACACACACACACACACACACACACACACCCTGGGTAGGGGCTGCTCCCCAGAAAGAGCAGGCCATGACTAGAAGCTTGGAGGCTTCAGCCCATTGCCCATCTTCCAGAGAGTGGAGAGGGCTGGACACTGAGTTAATGATCAATCATGTATACATGCTGAAGCCTCCATAAAAATTCCAAAAATATGGGGTTCAGAGAGCTTCTGGGTTGATAAACACACCCACATACTGGGGGGGTGGGACTCTCCAGCTCTATGGGGACAAGAAGCTCCTGAGCTTGGGGCTCTTCCATATCTCACCTAACATGTCTTTTCATCTGGCCATTCATCTGTATACTTTATTATATTGTTTATAAGCAAGCACTTCCCTGAGCTTTGTGAGCCATTCTAACAAATTATTGGACCTAAGGAGGGAGTCATGATTTATAGTTGGTCAGTCAGAAGTCCAGGTAATACCTTGGATTTGGAGTCTGAAA
>NW_023212584.1:0-2145 GCF_002007445.2 Ailuropoda melanoleuca
GGGGGCGGGGGGAGGGGAGGGTTTGCAGGTTATCAGCTTGTGCTTTCTCCTCAGCTAGCCTTCTGCTCCCTCATCAGCTCCAACCTGTTTCTCTGACTTCCACCATATCACACACAGAACCATGACGTCAGTACGGGATTATCAAGTTCTTTATCAAACACTTGGGTAGATCTCAGAATGGTAGAACAGTGTGGTTGCAGCCCTATCTGTTTCCTTGGCAAAGGTTTCTGCTGGGTGCTGGGGGTCCTATACTAAAAAAAGAAATAAGCTGTCTTCTAAGTGGCTGAGAGTCTACTGGGGAGAACCAAGAACAAGTTGAAAGGCAGTTATAGTTAATTGAGGTAGATGCTAAATAATAGTTTTTTTAAAAGTTAGCGTATGATTTATAGGAAAGAGCACATAGTCTTGTGGTGGGATGGGGGCCAAGGGGATGTTGGTCAGAAGCATTTCCCTCCAGAGGAAATACTTAGCCTCTGTACTGTGGCCAGACTTATCCATCCAGAGGAACTTTTAACATCTCCAACTGGACATCCAAATGGCATCTCAAACTTGGCTTGTCCACAATAGATCTCTTGTTACTGTCAGGACAATTTGTGAAAGAATTTGAAATGGACAAAAAGATTATCAGCACACTCTTTTATCTGTGCCTTTCATTATTGTCAAGCTATTGCGTACCCTGTACGTTAACTGAGAGTCATGCAGGTGACTCTTGTCCATAGAAAGGCAAGTGGATTTTATTTGGTGGAGTTACAATTGATTCCCTTCATGGAGAAGCCATTTGTGCATCTATTAAATTCATTTTGGCCTTCTTCATTGTGCGTACACAGGGGTGTGTGTGTGTGTGTGTGTGTGTGTGTGTGTGTGTGTAATTCCTTGAGTCAACTGTAACACCTTATTGGTTCCCTCATTCATTAATGAGTTAAACACAACCTTTATTTTATATTTGTAGAAGAATCAAAATTCAATCTGTTTCCCGAAAAAATCTTTTAGTAGTATTGGAGGTCATCCACCTAGACATCTGATGGATCCCTATGACAGAGCAAGGTATATTGTGTCGCCAGGGAGGGTACCTCTTTTCTGACAGAAGTCTAGGCACCTCTTTTCCAGATTTCCAGAGGAAATCCAAGCAGCAATAGCTCTTTAACTTTGCTGATTCTTTGTTTCTTTAGTTTTATTCTTCCTTCTCTATTGATTTTGTGTTTTTCTTCTGGTTCCCACATGGCCTGTAAGCAATGCCCCCAGGTAGCAGTGGTGAGGAAGTGTGGTTTTGTGAGTTTTTTTAATCCATTCTCTAGTGAGTAAACGACAACAGAGACTCTGGTTTGTTTGCCTCTTTTAGTTTTTCTGTTTGTCTCTTTTTAGCTCAAATTGATGAAGACTTCTGTGGCCATTGGGACAAACAGCTATTTAACACTTTGTACAGGGTAACTCAGACTCCAGTACTTCCACAATTTGTTCTTTTTTTTAAGATTTTATTAATCAATCAATCCATTAATTAATTAATCAGGTAGAGAGACAGACACAGACAGAGCATAAGCAGGGGGAGCAACAGAGGGAGAAGGAGAAGCAGACACCCCGCTGAGCAGGCAGCCTGATGTGGGGCTAGATCCCAGGACCCCAGGATCATGACCTGAGCCGAACGCAGACGCTTAACTAACTGAGCCACCTAGGCATCCCTGCAATTTGTTCTTGACCTGTAGCTGAAATTGTGGGAGCGAACAAAAACATATATAAGCTCTCTCTCTGTCTGTTGTTGCAAATAAGGAAATTGAATATCTAATACCAATTCAGAAACATTTTAGAATCCATGTTTGTCCATGTTAAAAATCCACATTAAAACTCATGTTTGGCAAGTGAGAATAGTTCAATCATTTTTATTTATAAAATAGTCACGTAACTTCTCTTATTTATCAGTATGTCACGCAAACATACATTTTATTTTACTTGCTTTATCTTTCCCAAATGTAGACAGGCTTACCTATTAAATAAATTGACACTTAATGTTACCTAACACTTAAGATTATTAACTATGTAAATTGGTGTTCAACTAAATTCAGTCATTATTCTGAAACACTTTTTCTTCCCAAATGTAGACAGACTTATTTATTTGTTAGATTTTATTTTATTTTTTTAAATGATTTTTTT
>NW_023212585.1:0-578 GCF_002007445.2 Ailuropoda melanoleuca
ACATCAACAGTGCAAACAAGGAAATGGAAGGATGAGAAGTTCAGTGGCTTTCTGAAATCCCCAAATTAGGATTGATGACGTGTTTTACCATTTTAGACACTTTTCTCTTCGCCAAATATATTATCACCAGAAATTCTAGGTCGTTTAAGAAACTTATTTTCATTTATAATTAAAGTCATTTCTTTAAGGGAAAGCTTTAATTTTAAAAATTTCGAACAGTCACGCTACATACAGTGCTTCTTGCCTACGCTTTAGATCACACTTGGCTTCGCAAGCTTTTGGGTAGATGATCTAAAAAATGTCTCCAAGGGAAATGTTAAAGTCACTATTGCATTCCTGACACTGAATTATTTTGGGCTAGGCTATTCGTACATCTATCCCTTTTCAGAACACACTAAAGTATATTTTCCCTTCCTAGTGAGGTACAAGCAAACAGCAACATTCTAATACCTGAAAAAAAAATGGCTGTTTTTAAGCTTATGAGATATTTTCTACAAACACTCCTCTATTTCTGTTTCCCAACTCCACAAATATTCCCTACATTTCTGTTACCTGATACAGTCACTCTGATCTTTTCA
>NW_023212587.1:0-578 GCF_002007445.2 Ailuropoda melanoleuca
ACCTGAGTCAAGACCATTCCTTGATGTAATTCATGCCAAACACTTACGCTGCTATATTTGAGTGGACCGATTCTCCTTTCAACTCTAATTCTTGAGTAGAGAGAAGCAATGAGGGGACCATACGCATAGAAAGTAGAGTCAGAAGACCAAGGAAGAGAAGATAGTTGTATATACAAGTGGTTCAGGAACTTTTATGCAGGTGCAAGAAACATATCAAAGAGGCCGAAAGATTATTTAATAGGAGAAAAACAAATGTAACTCCATGTTTACTGTTGGAAACCAAAGCTTTGTGTGAAAACTTGAATTTATGGGGAGGAAGGGAGGGAAGGTGGGAGAGAGTGTGCCTGTCTGTTCTTTCCCTGACTCCATTCTCTCATTCCTGAACTACAGGAGACTGAGTCCCCTTGGGCTTTGGTGATCCTATCACTGGGGAGTGTTTATCTGATGGTTGATTTTTCTGTTCCAAGTACATCCTTTCCTGTTTGCTCTCACCTTGTAACACAAATGATTTTTTTCTTTCTTCTTTCCCTGGTGAAATACAATAAATAAACAAAGACTAATTGGTGCTAAAAAAAAAA
>NW_023212588.1:0-578 GCF_002007445.2 Ailuropoda melanoleuca
ACGCTCTTCCGATCTCTGGAGAAAAATGGACTTTCTTATTGATGAATGAAATCAGTACTGTAAACTGCAGTCTTTTCTTCTGGTCATTGTAGAACAAAAGCAGGGGGATGTTGGAATGACCTCTGAAATCCTCTATTTTTACAATAGTAAGGATAATTCCAGGATGGATCAGAAGACAGCAAATTATTTTTTTGTTTATTCTGGATACAACTGGTGCTCTATTTGGAGCAGTTAGGCTCCAGCAGCTAAGAGAGAGAGGTGACGTTTTTAACAGGAGTACCACACTGAAATTCCATCTTAAAATATATTTTGATGCTCCTTTCCTTGCCCTTCTGAATGAGTTGTGATAACATTTTTTGTGATTCCTTTGCTTTACCTTGTACCTCCTTCGTTTGAGATGTTTTCTGGCCCATGTTTGAAGCTATTCGTTAAAAAAAAATATTTTGCAGTATCTTGATTTGTCACCTTGCAGACATACTTAGCACCTTCTCTTTGATCCAGATTTGAAGTATGAGCAGATTAACAGTTACCTCTTCCAATTTCAATTAGTGACCTCTCTTCTGATTAAATTGCCAAGT
>NW_023212589.1:0-578 GCF_002007445.2 Ailuropoda melanoleuca
ACTTGAATGTCTGAGTGGAGTGATGGCTGCCAATCAAGACAGAAAATCCATGAGATAAAGCAGATTGAGGAACAAGAGTAAGTTCAACACTGGAGGGAAATTTTGAGTTTGAACTTCCAAGTTTGGTGAATAGTTGTTGTTTTGTTTTGTTTTGGCATTGCAACATTTATTCTTGCCTTATTTTGATAACAATCTCTTTTTTTGAGGGTGATCCTACATTCACCTACCCTGCATAAACAGGGCTGTACCCAGTGGTGTGCTGATAAACCAGCTCTCCAAAATAAATAAACAAATAAAGCCCTAAGTTGTAGTGTGAATACTCTCACCTCTTTCAATTTAATGCCACAACAGTTTAACAACCAGCTCAGATAATTACTGAAGTGTTGTAATCAACTGGCTCCAGCATACCAGGGCTATAACCTTGGCTTAGTAATGAGTCACATGATCCAGACCTAACCAGTCAGCACACTGAATTCTTTCTGGTCATGGCCTTTGGTTAAGAAATGAACACACTTGGAGGCTAAGAACCATCCTGCTCAAGAATGACTCGATAAACCAGGAAATCAAAAAACAAATTA
>NW_023212590.1:0-578 GCF_002007445.2 Ailuropoda melanoleuca
GAAAAAGAATATGTAATAACCTGAAATTCCAACCCATACAAACTGCTTAAATATTTTGATTTATATCCTTCCGGACTTTTTCCTTTGCAAATAAACAAGGTTTTAGAAAATATATTTTCCCATCCTTGTATTTTCAATAATCTTCAAATCATCCTGGGATGGATTCTTTGCCTCAAGTCTCTACTGAAATAAACTTTCCCACTCATTTTACTTGAACTTGCCTGTTTTAGAGATGATATTATGAACCATCATTCATATAAGATATGATAATAAAGCTTGTTTTCCCATTGGTTCTGGAAGCCATCTTGTGATCCTGAGAGGAGGTAATCCCTAGACAAAGACAACTTATGAAAAGAGAAAAAAAGAACCAGAAAAAAATCATAGAGGAAAAGAAGAACAATCCTGGAGCTACTCTGTCTAAAGCCTGCTCTAATTTTAGACTCCTTATTAAGTTCCTATAATAAATGTCCTTATTGTTTATATTATTTTTAATTGGGGTTTATATTACTTGCAGCCAAATATATCCTACCTGATGTATATAAATAGAAGTCAGTATGTTAAACATGTACTATCAGATA
>NW_023212591.1:0-578 GCF_002007445.2 Ailuropoda melanoleuca
ACTGTGGTGGGCGTTTGAGAGACCAAGCCAAATATCACAGGCTCTTTACCCTTGAGGCCTTTTCTACCTTAAGAAAGACAGACAGTTCCTTAAACAAGTGATATCAGTGAAGTGCACTGTGGGTGATAAAAGATGGACAAAGCAGGGCCTGGCCAAACCATGTTTTCATTTTTGTGGTTGTCATTGTTTGTTTGTTTTGCTAAATATTGTGTGTTCAGGGAATGAAGTTAGTTCTCTCCTAGAACTCAGGACTATAGTTTAATGAGCTGGGTTAGTTTTTTTTTTTTCCTTAAAAGAAATTTTGTTTCCTACTTGTAAGAAAAATTATAGCCACCTAGCTTTGATGGTTTCCATTTAACCAAAAAGGCTTTAAAGCATCTCCCAGGCAAGAAATTTAGGTACGTTAAAGCACTAAGGGCAAATGCATTTGCTTCCAGAAAAATAATAGAGATCATCTTCTTAATGGATAAACCTCTGAAAACTGAAAAGAAACAACTGAGGGTCTTTGACTTTCTCTGTGAAAGAGAAAACTGACTTTAAAAAAGGGATATTTGTTATCATAAACTTAAAAAAAAAAA
>NW_023212592.1:0-1413 GCF_002007445.2 Ailuropoda melanoleuca
ACATAGCCCCTCAACATCCAAAGAAAAAAACTGGAGGAAGGTCATCAGCAATGGAACCAGTGCCCCTCCTCGCAGCCCCCTTCCAACACAAATCTCAACAACAATGGGGCGGGCCCTTCACTGGTTCATCATTCTTTGAAGGGAGCAAGGCATTGCCACCTGCTTATCAGCTGCTGCCTCCCCTCATGGTAATGTCAGGGCAGCCACACAATGTGGATAAGAACCCTGCTTTCAAAAGTCATGACAACCGAGTTCCAGCCCTGGCCTTCATTTGGTATCTAGTGTGTGACTTTGTTCCTTTAGTCTCTCTGGGTCTCAATTCTTCCTTTGTAAAATTAGCTAATACTGCCCTATTGAGTTTTAAGATCTTAGTTTTTTATGATCCAGGGCAAATTTCCCTGGTAGAAAAGTCTCAATCCTCATTCAAAATTTAAAAGATGCTCTCTCTTAGTTCGAGTGCCCCCAGGAAACAGACTCTGAGATGGAGCTGTGTGAGGAAGTTTGTAGGGAGTGCTCTTGGGGTCAACACTCATGGGAGAGGAGGAAGTAGGGCAGGGGGAGGGACAGCTTGAATGGCAGTGCAGTCTCCATGCAGGCTTCACCAGCATCACACAGGGAGCAGTAGAGCTGATAACACTTCAGAGGCCAAATTGAGGCAAGGGGGCTGCTGGGTTTTTATTAACAGGGCATTGGGTGCAGCTCCCCTAGAGAGAGCACCTGACCTCAGGCGAGGCAGTTCTATTAAACTGTTGACAATTACCTGGAAAGAACTTAATAGTGAACTTCCAACAACCAACACTCTTGGAAATTACGGGACCGAATGCTTCAGTCCTGAAGGGGAATTTGAGGATTTTAATGAAGGACCACAGCATCCATGACATATCTTACTCCCATACCCTCTGAATATGGGGACCAAGGCAGCCAGGGGCTATGTCTCTTCCCTTCCTGGTCTCTGTCCCCACATGATGACTCAAGGTACCCAACTTTTCCTCTAGTCATTTCCTTAAGGAAAACTAATTCTGGAGTCCTCCTTACCTCACTTTCATCTGATGGTGTGACTGAGCATAACTCAATTATGCAAACAGCCATCAGAAGAAAGCCAGGCTCTTTGTCATTACAGAGGATGTTACTTTGACCCTTGTGAACTAATGCACTGCCTTTTAAAGGGCATTTTAATTTATTCCCCAGAAAAAAAGAACTTGATGCATTGACTGTTACCTTTGAGAACAGCTTTACCCTTATATAGCCTTGTGACAGGTGATAACATCTTGTGTGATATTAACATTAATTTATACCTGGGGGAACCGGAGGCCAACAGTCTTTGTGGAGGGGCCCTATATCTGAGAAACTCTCTTTCCCATTGCTAAGAGTGAGAAAAAAACCTTCTTTACAAACTGAGATAACTTAGCTAAT
>NW_023212592.1:6697-10231 GCF_002007445.2 Ailuropoda melanoleuca
TTTGTTTGTCTATATAAGGCCATTACCCCTTCAAAGGGAGAGGAAGGCGGGGTCCTGCCCTGAAGGACCTGTTTCTGGCCCAGTCTCCTTTGTGCAACTACAGCGGGACTGCATCCTCCGCAAAGGAATCTTAGGAAAAGGCCCCACGAATAAGGAGTCAGAGTCATGTGAAAGGGTCAGAGGAAGAAAGATCAAGGACTCTGTGTGGGAGAGACATCATGAACATACTGCCCAACAGACAGAAAATAGGCATCCATCTATCAACTGCATTCCCCGCTGGCACGTGAAGTAACTCACATCCTGTGACGTTGATTTCAGTCCCTGATTATCTCAGATATATGAAAATATTTTCAGTCAGCCTTTCTGAAAAATACCAACTAATGTGCCACATTTCCCTTTCCTTCATTTGTCTATGTTAGCAGGGTCAACCTAAACCTTCCTGAAATAGAAACCGGCAAATTTCTTAAAAATGATGAGTGGTCCTCCCAACTTTCCCTTTCCTATTATTTTTCATTCCTTTTACCAGAAAAATAAGAGAATTAATCAAAATGCTTTTCTGATTGATTATGTTTTGGCTTGTGTTTTTTTTTAAGCTACCTTCCCCAATTGAGGTTATTTCCATAAGAAACCAAAAATAACTATATAGGGGCCTCTGGGTGGCTCAGTCGGTGAAGCGTCTGCCTTCGGCTCAGGTCATGATCCCAGGGTCCTGGGATCCAGCCCCGAATCAGGCTCCCTGCTCAGCAGACAGTCTGCTTCTCCCTCTCCCTCTGCTCCTCCTCCCCAATCCATTTTAGTAATCCATTCATGGGCATAAAAAACATTCAAAGAGGTTAATCATTGTCATGAGGAGATCAGAAAAACTAGCCATTTCAAATGCAGTATTTATTAAATGTTTCCATTTGTTTAATCATCCCTCTAGTATTCATGTTGGCCAGATTCGATTTAGCCTGTGGAAGCATTTGTGGAACACCACAAGCAAAGCTTCTAAGACACACGCTGGGGGTATGGGGAAAGCAGCAGCCTTGTATGCTCTGCCAGCGCGGGCCTGCGGAGGGAAGCTTGTAAAAGGGCATGGAGTCAAACTCCTGGGTCCTAAAACCCCAGCGCAGGCAGAGCGAGGCTGCGTAGGCTGCAGTGCAGGTGCAAAGAATGATTACATAAGGATGACACGGAACACATTTTAGGACCCGTGCCCCCAAAGTAGGCCTGGAGAACATGCTTTCGCTGACTGGCAGAACTGGTGCTTTAGGCAGTGGGGAGAGTGTTTCTGGATGCTGATGCAGCATTTTAAGATGTAGATAAATTTCTGGGGTCTGTTATGGGGAGACTCTCACTCTGGGCAGGCTGCTGACAGAGACGGCAGACCCAAGCACAGCTGTCTGCAGAAGGAGGGCACCAGCAAGTCTAGGCCTGTGTCTTTGGAAAGAAAAACATCACGCACAGAGTCTGGGGAGCTTTTACTAAACGACAGACTCCCAGGTATCAGGATGATAGGAAAGCGATGATCAAAATGTCATTGAACGTCTACAGCTGTAGGAAACCTGACCTAGGACTTGTCTCTCCTGAATGACTGCATCTCTGAGAGATCCTCATCAAGCCATTTATTCCAGAAAAGATTCCAAAAATATTCCAGTTCTTTGGGAGAAGTCTGGAAAAGTCCATGATTAAATTTTGGGATTTAGATGATGATGGGATGCAGCATAAAGAAAGCCTCAGAGATCCTCGGGTTTGATCCATTGTGGCCATATGGAGAAAGTGATTTTAGGAATTTTATTCTGAGGGTGTTGCAAACTTACTGGCAGGGAGAGATGAAGACACTGTGGTGGTCCGTAGCAAGCAAGGGCTGGAATGCTCAAGCAGCAGACGAGTCCACCTCACCCCACATCTGGAAGGAAGCAGTTCTGGTGAGAGTCAGCCTTGGTCTTGAGAACCTTGAATGCTCTGGGTCAGACCAGGGATCCCAGATCGTTCTGGGTAGAAACCAAATTTCCTTCCCGCAGCAGTCAGCCCTATTTCAGAAATGTAGGGTCTCTCACAGATACAATTGTTCAGGAAAGACAACTGCCTCCTGGAGATTCCTGGGATTAGAGCATTTGGTCAATGAGCCTCCATCTTTCCATTCATATTTGGATGAGAATTAGGTTTGTCAGAAAGCTAGGAATCAGAGGTTGAAGAACAAAAAGAATGATCTGCAATATTCATAGAAGGACACAGGAGGGGGGAAGGGAAGCACAGGGCAGAGAAAAGCATCTGAAATGATAGATAAGATACGGATAGAATAATAGTATTTTTTTACTCTTAAAAGTGAAGGCAAGCTATTAGAAACGAAAGGTAAATTTTCTAGTCCTTTCTACTCATCTATAGTCAAAAGATGTAGTAAGAAATGCATATGTCCTCTGTCACAGTTATCAGAGAGAACCAACCCCCACACGTTAAATCTGAATGAAGAGGGAATGCTGCCTCTGTGAGTAGATGGGGAGGGGCAAAAAAGAAAAGAAGGTCAGTGGCGCCGCAGAACCGGGAAACTTGCCCCGAAGCACAGCTTTGTCATGGCCCATAATCCACGGTGGTGGATACAGAGTAAAGGAGCTCAATTCCAAATGGGCCAACATTTCGGAAGCACGTCCTAAGCACAAGGGCTGGAGACTGTGGAAACACAAAGATAAATCGGATGTGACTCCTCCCCTCTGGAGTCCACCTCCATCTCGTGGGAACCAGATCAGAACCGGAATAAGATAGGAGTAAACCCATCTTTAGTAAACAGATGTGAAGGGTGTGAAACCATTTATTCAGGAGAAGGACAGCACTCTGTTCAAATGCACGCCAAAGGCAGTAGCTCTCGGCCCTGGCCAGTCAGCCAAGTGGATATCACTTGGGATTTGGGGGTTCCCAATTAAAGATCTCAAATCACAACCCCTTTTTGCCCCCTGGAAACCCGCAGTGTGGTGCTTAGCCCTCTGAAGCTTTTCAGTATCTTGAGCAAAGTGTTGGGGTTCAAGGGACTGCTAGGCTGGCAGCAGGGGGAGGAAAACCCGGCTGGCTACCCGGGGTGCTGAGTCTCTTGGAAGGGTTCAAGCTGACCTTATTTAATCCTAAAGAAGCACTTCCCCACATGTTTATGCTTTGAAAAGCTGGAACAATAACTTCAAGCTTATAACCAAGAATCCATTCTGTCAGAGAACACTGCTTCTGTCCTGAGAAGGCCGCCTGCCCGGAAGCTCTCCAAAAGGCCTAGGCCCCCCTAGTGGTAAAGGTTTGTGCTATGACTGCCGACAGTGCTCACCCCCGGGCCCGCCAGAGCCTGAGAGACAATGGGAAGAACATTCAGAAGGGTACCTTCTCCCCTCCCCGGTGAGAAGGGGGTGCCCGACGCCTGCTGCGCCAAAGGACGCATTGCCTCATCTCCGCCGGACAATATGGAGGAAGGACAAGGTGCTTGCCAGGCAAAGAGACCATGCCAAATTTCTGCTTGCTTTTCCCTTGTCAGGCCTCCTTAAGAAGATTCTGTCTGGGTCAGGGTAATGGGCACAA
>NW_023212593.1:0-578 GCF_002007445.2 Ailuropoda melanoleuca
ACTGGAGCAGAACAGCATGAGGTAGGCTCAGACTGTCATTGTACACAGGCCGCCAGGTTCGCTGCCGACAAGGCTCACACAGCATCACCTACCAGGGTGACTGCAGCCTGAGGTCCAGAAATTCAGTTCGATGAGGTCATTGAGTTCACCAGACTAAGGGAACATGACTTCTGTTCCGATGGTTGTAAAAATGTTGGCCCTAACGGGAAAAGATACGCATGGAAGCCGAAGAGATGCCTCCAAGTCCGGCCCCCTGCTCTTGGGGGGCCTTCCGGGCAAGCAGAAACGTGCGTCATCTGATTCCCCGGTCCGCTGCACGCAGGTGAGGGTGCGGGTGGTGAGCAGTGAGGGCCACCGTGCTCCACGCCTGAGCTGAGGGGTGTGCTGATCGGGCCCTCAGTAGAGAAAGCAGGCAGAGGCCCGGAATGGCAAGCGTATGAGGAAACCTCCAGCTCGGTCGTCTAAACCCCTCACTCTGCAAGAGCCAATCGGGGCTCCTGGAACTACTCTGACCTGCTTAGGGGCTGACACTGGTGTCTAAACCTGCCTGATTTCTGTTCCAGAACATTCACCCCTGC
>NW_023212594.1:0-578 GCF_002007445.2 Ailuropoda melanoleuca
TACCTTGGAAGTTTTGTTTCTGGAAATTTCTGATGCCTGCAGAGTAGAAGGAAGACCAAGCAGATGTTCAGACTGAGGACCAGGGACATCCTCTACATGAATGGGATGTGGTAGGTTCCCAGAGGAATAATTCAGCAAAGCCACGAGCCTGGGTGTGATACCCAGTTCTTCTATTTGCAAGATTCTGTGTATGGCATTTCACTTACTAGAGCCTGAAAAACAGCTCTGTATGAATTGGTTTTATTGGGAAGAATACTGAAAGATTGCATATACCATCATAGGATGAGTGTGTTATGCATAGAACATACTTAGAAAATATTTTCTGAAAAAAGTTGAGAGAAATTTTTGCATTTTCGACTACTGTGAAACTGTTGGGTAGTATTTATTGAATCCTGGCTAAGCTGTGTGATCTTGTCTGATTACTCACCTTCCCCATGCCTCAGTTTCCTTTTCTGCAAAACAGAGATAATTATCTCAAAGAGTTGTTACAAGAATGAAATTAGTCACTGAGTGAAACATTGACTTGAGGGTGAATATTTTTCAGATTGGAGAAACGTGATCATGTTTCAATGCCAGTG
>NW_023212595.1:0-1608 GCF_002007445.2 Ailuropoda melanoleuca
CACGTCTCCTGGAAGACAGGAGCAGTGGTCTTCAAACTGGGCCACATGCACCCTTGGGGGTATGAAAAAATTTTTCAAAGGGTGTTAAGGAAATCTACCTCCAGATCTTTACGTTTCTGGTGTACTCTTTTCTAAAACTGGTTTTCCTGAGAATGTGCCAGTTGAAGGCCAACATTCCTTTCCGTCACCATTCTTGCAATGCTCTTCTTTTCAAAAGAAAAGCAGACTTCTCACCCAGGACCAGAGACATAATCTGTGGGGCTCAGTGTAAATGAAAATGTGGTGCTACTTGTTCCATAATTATTAAGATCATCAAGATGTTGATAGCAGAGCATTCAACTTAGTATGGGAGCCTTCTGAGCTGGGGGTCCTGTGCCAGCATGCATGACGCCCACCTGCTCTCAGCTTTATCACACCTTATTATGGCATATTCTTTGGTGGGGGGTGACAGTGTGAAGGTGCTGGGCAACAGGTGACAAAAAAATTCCACATATTGGAATTGGTATGGAGCAAGCAAATAAAGAGCTTTTATAGGTCAGGTGGTTTCTAATTTATTGTTCTCAACAAAATGGAAAGGGGATGGAATCAGGTTGTCCAGATGAAAGATGATCAAAATTTATTTTGATGATAGATCACTACGTGATTTTTAACATATAACTGAGAAAGAGTTCAAAGAATTGAATGACATTCCTATAACAAACCTTTGATTCACATCTATTCATTTATATGAATAGGTGTTCTTTGAAATTTTGTCTATAAAAATGATAAATAAGAATAAAATCAGTGCTGAATCCTGTCTCATTCTAGTTAATAAATATTCATGAACATATGTAGATATATAAGAAAAACTGTTTTAAATCTCCGACTATCTTATTAAAAGATATAATTGTAATAAAATTTTATTTTCTGTTTGATAATTTTCTGACAAAATATATGTAATGTGTTATGATACTTTTATTAATTTTAATGTAATAATTACAATGACAACTTAGTCCAGAAAGAAAAAAATTCGTGAGCTTTGAGGTCATAGAAACTTTTGCGAATTAAAATTTAATTACGTCTACCTGTTTTTATTATGATATGTTGATCACTAAAACCCATTCAAGCNAAAAAAAAAGATATAATTGTAATAAAATTTTATTTTCTGTTTGATAATTTTCTGACAAAATATATGTAATGTGTTATGATACTTTTATTAATTTTAATGTAATAATTACAATGACAACTTAGTCCAGAAAGAAAAAAATTCGTGAGCTTTGAGGTCATAGAAACTTTTGCGAATTAAAATTTAATTACGTCTACCTGTTTTTATTATGATATGTTGATCACTAAAACCCATTCAAGCATAAAATATAATTACTAAAATGAAAGTCTATAAGGAAAGTGGAATAAAAATCCAAATCCAAAGAGAAAGATGAATAATGTAAAATTTTGTACTAGCAAAGAAGTTGTTCCTGTGTTTTTTTTTAATGGCTGATGACGCTACAAATTCAAGGTATTTACATTGCATAGACTACATTTTGAAAAGTAATGTAACCATTTATTTTTAAATGCCAATCTTTTCAATATCCTAGAAATTAAGTCCTTAGCAATGACTAAAATTGATGA
>NW_023212596.1:0-578 GCF_002007445.2 Ailuropoda melanoleuca
AGAAATTACAACTTATGTTACCCAAGATAACAGAAAACCTTCAATTTCTTCCTTATTTTATAAGGAAGATATTAGAGTTATTAGAGTTTGTTTAATTTAATATAATAGTAGAGTAAATCTTACTGGAATAACTGTCCCACAGATAAATATAAATTCTTATAAATATTACATATTTTTAAAATCTATTTTAAGCCATGAGAAAGCAAAAAAAAAAAAAGAAAGAAAGAAAGTGAACAGAAACTAGAAGAAAATTGATCCTTGAAATAAAGGAATTGCAATGGGAATCATTTGCATTGCTACAGCATTTCACCTGGGCATATCCCTCAGAGTCAGGGTATGGGATACTTGAAACGCAAAAATAAAGCAAGAATATTACTGGATTGAGACATTAGAGGACTGACTCTAAGGCCACCAAATAGACTAGAAAATAAGGGAGAAATTCCTAGAAAGGACCAAGATTCAGGAGTGGAGGAAGAACGAAAATCTGTGTGTAAACTCAGTCTAGCTCCATGACTGACCCTGAAATACTCTTTAATAGGGGAAGTGCTGAGGGACCAAGTTCAAGTTATAAGGTAAAA
>NW_023212597.1:0-578 GCF_002007445.2 Ailuropoda melanoleuca
ATATATACATATCTACACATACACATACATACTCAGTTTCTTGGATTCATAATATATAAAACATTATATATTAAATATGCATACATAATTTACATATATACCATGTATTTTATAGATTATATACATAAATTGATGTTGTTAAACATTTTTAAAAGTGACAGGTTTTTAGACATTACTTGAAAACCAATTCAGGGCTAAACAAATAAAACCTTACAGATATTATTTCAGAATCTTAGCCTAAGCGCCCATACTGTCTAGGTTTACTGGCAGATCTAGGTCATTTCCCACCTGCTGTGTTGAGGCGTGATTATCGCAGAGCACGTGGTACCCTGGTGCTCAGGTTTAGGAAGAGGACATGGCCACCAAGAAGGGAGAGGAATTAGGCTGTCTAAAGAAATATAATAAGGAGAAATGGATTGAAATTAAGTGAGGACAATTTCAGCTGACTAGGAAGAAAAAAATGTCCTCTGAGATCTTATTATCTTCTGACATATTCTCGCATGGGAAATAGTGAGAATGCCATGAAGGGTATAATTTAAAATTGGCCTGGCCTCCTAGTGAAGACTTCTTACTACAAG
>NW_023212598.1:0-578 GCF_002007445.2 Ailuropoda melanoleuca
ATATAGAAAATATTGAGGAAATTTAGCTAAATATGTAATGATTCCAAGGCATAATTTGTGGAATGGTTTTGCGATACACTGATACGGATAATTCATTTATTCATCCAACAAATATTGACCAAGAATTTACTATGAGTAAATCATTTTAGTGGGTTCTGGAAACAAAGTTAAATAATATACACTCTGTGGAAACAAGAACCACAGAGCTGAGGAGACACATGAAATATTCATGGCAGAGAACAGTTACGAAAATGTGGTTTGGGGCACCTGGAGTCCCCAAGACGCTTTCATGGGTCCTGAGAACCCAACGCAAGTCCATATACTTGCGGTGCAGTGTTTGCCATCTTCAGCGTCCATTCCTCGTGAGGACCACAGTTTTCAGGAGGATGGATATGCTGTGATGGCAGCATTGCTCTGGTGTCTAGCACAATGTGCGATTGTGTGTTCTTGTCTTCAGAATGGTTCCTCGGTACAAAGGCTCTGTGGGGTCCTCAATTTTAAGAGTGCAAACCAACTCTGCAACCAAAAAAGGTTGAGAACCACTTGTATACACCGAGTGTTAATTCTACGAAGAAATG
>NW_023212599.1:0-578 GCF_002007445.2 Ailuropoda melanoleuca
AAAAAAAAATTAACCTCAATCTATACCTTATACCTTACACAATATTTAACTCCAAACTGGTCACAGATTTAAATGTAAAGTGTAGAACTATAAAAATACTGAAAAAAAATTGGAGAAAATCTGTGTGGCCTTAGGTTGGTCAAAGAGTTTTAAAATGGGACATCAAAAGTATGCTCCATTTAAAAAAAGTACTGCATTGGTCCTTATTAAATGTAAAATGTTTCCTGTGGAAAAGACACTGATAAAAGAATGAAATGATAAGCCACAGACTGGGCGAAAATATTTTAAATCATATTTCTGACTAAGAACTCTAAAAACTCAACAATAAGAAAACAAAAGATGATATGTAATGAATAAGTCATGAGGATGAAAGGTACAGTATAGGGAGTATAATCACTCATATTGTAACACTGTTGTATGGTGACAGATGGGAGCTACACTTGTGCTGAGCCTAGCACAACATCTAGACTTGTTGAATCACCATGTTGTATACCTGAAACTAATGCATATTATATGTCAGCTATACTTCAATAGAAAATAAATAATAAAATAAAATAAAACGCATAGTCTGCAAAAAA
>NW_023212600.1:0-578 GCF_002007445.2 Ailuropoda melanoleuca
TTGAAGGGTGTGTTAAGCGATAATAAAACACGTCGGCACATGCACAATAAAAACTTTATCTATTTAAGCAGAAACTAAAGAATCAGGGAAGAAAAGAGAATTCACCCATTCATGCATTCTGTTGGAAGGATGGGAGGAAAGAAGGGAAAGGAGGAAGAATCAACCAGAAGAAAAGTCTGAAAGTCTCCTAAAAGGAGACTAAAAGGAAATCTAAAGAAATTCTACTTCTGAGCAACTCAAGAAGCAGACTGATTTATTGGATTTTCTCATTTATTCTCCTTATCCGGGTGACCACTTATGATGCAAAACAGCAAGGCATATTCCAAGCACCTGAACGAAACTGAAGCATATTTCTGCTTGTGTGGAATGGCTTGGCCTCAAGCCAGTAAAGAAGTGGGCTCTCTTTCCAGGCAGTTTCTGTGTTGGCAAATAGTTCACCAACCAGAAAAACCCAATCAGTATTGACAGGATCAAAATTCTCCATTGTTGATGCCTAAAGAATTGCATTGAAACCTGAGTTGTCTTCTGAGTTTTTCACGGAAAGGTATAAAGTCTCCTTTCTAGATCAATAAGCCATG
>NW_023212601.1:0-578 GCF_002007445.2 Ailuropoda melanoleuca
AGAGAGAGAGAGAGAGAGAGAGAGAGCATGCCGGTGGGAAGGGGCAGAGGGAGAGGGAGGGAGAGATTCCCAGGCAGGGCATCCAACGCAGGTCTCGATCCCATGACCCTGGGTTCATGACCGGAGCGTAAATCAAGAGTTGGACACTCAAATGACTGAGCCACCCAGGCACCCCTCAATGTGGCTAGTTTTTTAAGGCAAATAATATTAACAGCAAATGCAGCTATATTTTAATAAAGAAAAAAAGTCTATTTTAAGTCTTTACCTTACATACTTGAACCCTATAGGCATTTGAGTTTATGACCCCTGCCATAAACAATCTCCACCATTAGGTTTCTTCCAAGACACAGGGAAGAGTCACAACTCAAACAAGAATAACATATCTGGAAGAAGGCAATTTTCTAAGTTTACAGAAAATCAGAAATCGAAGGCATTTCACCTGGATAATTTCAGACCAAAAAGTTCAAGTAAGTTATCTGAAATTACAGTAAAACTACTTTTTAAATTTTTTATTATTTGCATAGCAATTTGAAAGCAGAATATGGTCATGAGTCAGAGAAAGGGGTAATTTATTAAAT
>NW_023212602.1:0-578 GCF_002007445.2 Ailuropoda melanoleuca
TCTGTCTCATTTATGTTTCCCTAAGTCTCACTGCCTGGGGATCGTATCTTCCAAAAAAAAAAAAATCATTAAAACCTAAGTTTTAACTGACGGTTCTGTTTTTTACAAAGGATCTAAGATAAATATAGTCATGTCATCAGCCATTGTCTTGCCACTAGCCAGTAAATATTTAAAATGAGAAGATGCTGCAAATCATTTGATTTGGTGGGCCAACTGATGCAGTCTTTTGAGAGAGGAATTTCTTGATGTCTTTCAAATTTTAAATTCACATAACATTTGACCCAACTCCAAAGCAGAGGTCAGCAAACTATGGCCTTGGGCCAAATCTAGCCTACCAGTTATTTTTCTAAGTTTTTCAGAACACAAGCATGCCCATTAGTTTAGTCATTATCTATGGCTTTTTTGAGCTACAACATGAGAGTTGGGTAGTTGTGACAGAAAACACATAGCTCACAGAGCTTAACATATTTACTATCTAAACTTAACAGAAAGTTAGCAGACCATCGGTTTAAATAATAAGTAAACATGGGGGCACCTGGGTGGCACAGCGGTTAAAGCGTCTGCCTTCGGCTCAGGGC
>NW_023212603.1:0-2256 GCF_002007445.2 Ailuropoda melanoleuca
AAGGAAATATTTTCTATGTATTAGAATTCTCAAGCAATGCTCATTGGGTGCTCATTTTGATAATGTGGAATACAGTTTCTTTGCAGTAATCTTCAAATTTTAACATACCTAAGTCACCTAGGAGAGTGTGTTCAAATGCAGAGTCCTGGGTCCCAGGATTACAGATCTATTTCAGAAGGTCTAGGGTGAGGCTTAGGTGTCTTTATTTTAAACAACCCCTCTTCAAAAGCATTGTGCAAATACTACTTTAAAGAAATTGCAGCACGTTCCAAAGATAGAAGCCTTGCTCTCTGGATAAGCTATTGAGAAGTTAGAAGTATTTCAGCTTTTCAGTTTGAAAAACACCTGGGGTATATGACAGAGAGATTTGTTAATTAATCTCAGAGCATGTTCTCAAGAGGCAGAGATCGTTGCGAGACTTCTCCAGGAACAAAGGAGCTAGCCGGCATTATTTCCCTTCTCCAAATGCAGGGCTAGACACATGGACATCTGTGGGAGCCAGCAGGGTGCCAATACTCACCAGCTAACTTACTAATAGCTTGCCCCATCTCCATATTCTCCTGTGAACACGCCTTCTATAGCCAGGTCTTGGTTTCAGGTCTCATCCCATGGGCAGACCCATGCAAACCTTACTAACATGAATTCTGCCCCTGCATGCTTCTGTGAATCCTCCCTCCCCCCACCCCCCCATGCTTTCAACCTGGCCTGCCTCAGTCCCCTGTGACTGCAGCTTCCATCCTATAGTGGACCAGCTCAGACCTTGTTAACCTTGTGCACCCTGACCCTGTATTCATTCATCTTCAGACCTGCCCTCTCCAATATGCCCTTGGCCAGAGCCCATCCAAGGTGGTGCCACAAGCCTCGCAGTGCACAAACTGAACCAACAGGGACCAGGACACTATCAAGTGACTCATGCCCTGGGGAAGAGGGGAAGATACCCACATACATGCATTCTGACTGAAGCCCTAGCAGTGGGGGTGGGGATGTGCAGACATCTGGTCTGACTGCAGGCCCTGCCCATCAACAACAGTGAGTCAGGCAACAACACAGGGAAAGCACCCTGCACAGTTCTAGGCTACTGCATTTCTGCATAACTCCTGGTCTGATTCAACTCAAGCCCAGGGTGACCCCACATTGACCCACATACAAAATAGGGACCAAACACTGCCTACAACAATCAAAGAGAACCATTTCAGATGACTGGACTAAAGGTAAAAGCAGCTCAGCCACAACAGCAGGATGCACACAACATATACAGGAGATACCTCTGGTGAACAGGGAATATTATACTGCAGGGCACCACAGGACCTCTTCATAAGGCCACTACTTTCAAGACCAGGGGAGGTACATTCTTTAGAATAGATCCTATGTTAGGTCACAAAAATGTCTAAACAAATTAAAAAAGACTGAAGTCATACCATGGATTTTTTCCAACCACAAGGTGATGAAATTAATAATCAACCACAAGAAAAAATCTGGAAAGGCATGAACACATGAAGTTAATTAACATGCTGCTAAGCAATGAGTGGGTCAACCAAGAAATCAAACAGGAAATCAAAAAGTGCATGAACACAAATGAAAATGAAAACATGGCGGTTCAAAATCTTTGGGATACAGTAAGAGGGAAGTTTACAGCAATCCAGGCCTACCTCAGGAAGTAAGAAAAACCTGAAATAAACAACCTAACCTTATACCTAAAGGAGATAGAAAAAGAAGAGTAAATAGAGGCCAACACCAGTATAAAGAAGGAAATAATAAAGATTAGAACAGAAATGAAATAGAGACTAAAGAACAGATCAATAAAACAAAGAGATTGTACTTTGAAAAGATCAACAAAATTTATGAACCTTTGGCCAGACTCATCAGAAATAAAGAAAGAAAGAAAAAAGAAAGGGAAGAGAAGGGAAGGGAAGGGAGAGAAGGGAAAGAAGAGAAGGAAGGGAAGGAAGGGAAGGGGGAAGGGAAGGGAAGAAAGGAGAAGACAACTCAAATAACAAAATCAGAAATGAAAGAGGGGAAATACTAATGGACACCACAGAATTACAAAGGTTTATAAGAGAACATTATGAAAAATTAAATATATGTTAACAAATTGGACAACCTAGAAGAAATGGATAGATGTTTAACAACATATAGCCTCCCAAAAGTGAATCAGGAAGAAATACAAAATTTGAACAGCCTAATTCGTATGCAGACTGATTACAATGCAACTGAATCACTAATCAAAAACCTCCCAACAAAAGTCTAGGACCAGAT
>NW_023212604.1:0-578 GCF_002007445.2 Ailuropoda melanoleuca
ATTATTTGAGAGGAATTTCTAGTTATATAATGAAGTCACACTTTACAGAGTATTTGACTACTTGTTAAAAATTTGTACAAGGAGGCATAATGCCTGGGGCACCAAAAATATTGAATGACTGATAATGGTATAATGGAAGATGGATATAGTCAAGAAAATGTAGAGCAGATGAATAGTACTGGAGACAAGGGACTTTTTCCTACTTTTCTCTGATTCAGACTCAGAAATCTAGTTAGATCTCTGAGAAGTCAGTTTGTTTTAACTGCTGCTTAACCTGTGTAATGAGAAAGAAATTGAAACTGATATTCTCAGTGAAGGAGAAGATAGATTTTTTAAAATAATTTTTTTAAAGATTTTATTTATTTATTTGTCAGAGAGAGAAAGATGGCACAAGAATGGGGAGCGGCAGGCAGAGCGAGAGGGAGAAGCAGGCTCTACACCCAGCAGGGAAAATGATGTGGGGCTGAATCCCAGGACCCCGGGAACATGAACTGAGAAAAGTAGCTGACCTTGATACTCTCCCTGCTGTCAGTAAGATTTCATCACCTTATGTACTTGAGCTGCTCATATCATTTTCC
>NW_023212607.1:0-296 GCF_002007445.2 Ailuropoda melanoleuca
CATTACTGAATTGCTCTATAAGTTCTAGTAATTTGCGGGTGCAGTCTTTTGGGTTTTCCATATAGAGTATCGTGTCATCTGCAAAGAGAGACAGTTTGACTTCTTCTTTGCCAATTTGAATACCTTTTATCCGTTTTTGTTGTCTGATTGCTGTTGCAAGGAGTTCTAGTACTATGTTGAATAATAGTGGTGAGAGTGGGCGTTCGTGTTCCTGATCTTAATGGAAAGGCTTTCAGCTTTTCCCCATTAAGAATGATATTCACTGTAGGTTTTTCATAGATGGTTTTTATGAAATT
>NW_023212607.1:310-1673 GCF_002007445.2 Ailuropoda melanoleuca
TTTTCATAGATGGTTTTTATGAAATTGAGGAATGTACCCTCTATCCCTACAATCTGAAGGGTTTTAATCAGGAAAGGATGCTGTATTGTGTTAAATGCTTTTTCTGCATCAATTGAGAGGATCATATGGTTCTTGACTCTTTTCTTGTTGATGTAATCTATCACGCTGATCGATTTGCGAATGTTGAACCACCCTTGCATCCCAGGGATGAATCCCACTTGGTCATGGTGGATAATCCTTTTAATGTACTGTTGGATCCTATTAGCTAGGATCTTGTTGAGAATCTTGGCGTCCATATTCATCAGGGATATTGGTCTGTAATTTTCCTTTTTGATGGGGTCTTTGCCTGGTTTGGGGATCAAGGTAATACTGGCCAATAGAATGAGTTTGGAAGTTTTCCTTCTGTTTCTATTTTTTGAAACAGCTTCAGGAGAATACATATTATTTCTTCTCTGAATGTTTTGTAGAATTCCCTGAGGAATCCATCAGGCCCTGGACTCTTGTTTTTGGGGAGGATTTTGATCACTGCTTCAATCTCTTCATAATTAATCAGTCTGTTTAAATAACCAATTTCTTCCTATTTCAGTCTTAGTAGTTTATAGGTTTCCAGGAAGGCATCCATTTCTTCCAGGTTGTTTAATTTATTGGCATAAAGTTGTTGAAAAAAGTTTCTAATGATTCTTCCTATTTCATTGGTGTTGGTCGTGATCTCTCCCCTTTCATTCATAATTTTATTAATTTGGGTCCTTTCTCTATTCTTTTGAATAAGTCTGGCCAGTGGCTTATCGATCTTATNATTGTTGATCTGCTTTACCATGCTCCTGGTTTCTAATTCATTGATCTCTGCTCTAATCTTGTTCAGCTGCCTTCTCGTGCGTGGGTCAGGCCTGTTCTTCTGTTCCAGCTCCAGCTTCTTGAGGTGAGAATATAAAATCTGCATTTTAGATTCTTCTATTCTTTTGAGTGAGTCTTGAATGGCTATGTATTTTCCCCTTAGGACTGCCTTTGCAGTGTCCCATAGGTTTTGGACCGATGTGTTTTCATTTTCATTGGTCTCCAAAAATTGTTTAATCTCCTTCTTAATTCCCTGGTTTACCCAATCATTCTTGAGCAGGATGGTTCTTAGTTTCCAAGTGTTTGAGTTTCTTCCAAATTTTTCCTTGTGATAGAGTTCCAGTTTCAAAGAATTGTGCTCTGAGAATATGCAGGGAATAATCTCAGTCTTTTGGTATCAGTTGAGACCTGTTTCGTGACCCAGTATATGGTCTATTCTGGAGAAAGTTCCATGTGCATTCGAAAAGAATGAGTATTCTGTTGTTCTGGGGTGTAGTGTTCTGTATATATCTATGAGGTCCATCTGGTC
>NW_023212607.1:2073-2191 GCF_002007445.2 Ailuropoda melanoleuca
GTTCTATATATATCTATGAGGTCCCTCTGGTCCAGTATGTCATTCAGAGCTCTTGTTTCTTTGTTGATTTTCTGCATAGGTGATCTGTCTATTGCTGAGAGTGGAGTGTTGAGGTCCC
>NW_023212609.1:0-578 GCF_002007445.2 Ailuropoda melanoleuca
AGACATCTTTGAGACATCATAGCTGAGGACACTGCAAGGCCCACGTGTCCCTCACCTGCAGTAGGGGACTGTCTGAAGTCATGCCGACAGATGCTCGCACAGCAGAGCCAACAGGAAACCCCTGCCTCCTGCCTCCCGCCTTCCCTCACTCACACTTTTCTACCGAAAGAAGAGGACATTCTCAGATGTTGGCGATGCTGGTCAAATCTTTCCTCCTTGTTCCCTAACTACCCTTGACAATGATGGTCCAAGGCCTGCCCTCAGTTTCTCCAACTGTCCATCGAAAATACTTGTGCCCAATCACTTTTTACTTCACCCGGGTACCATGAAGATGAAAGACCAGTATCACTGAATGCTTGGGGATCACTTTTACAAAATTATGGCCCATGAAGTTGCCCAGTGACCCTAAGATAATCATTTTACAAAATCACTGCCCACAAAGTTGCTCAGTGACCCTAAGATAATCATTCCTAGGATTCCCCTTCTTTAGAGAAAAGTACCAGGCGAAGTTTCTCTCTCCAGGTGCGTGGGGAGGCTGCCAGTTGCTAGCAGTGGAACCCACCCCTCTACCCCACCCC
>NW_023212610.1:0-578 GCF_002007445.2 Ailuropoda melanoleuca
AGAGAGAGAGAGAGAAGGGTATGGAAAGAAAAAGAAAAGAGAAAAAAGGAGAAAGAAGGGAGGATAGAAATAAAAAGAGAAAGTAGAAGATGTAGGGAAAAAAACTAGGAAAAAATAATTGTCCCTTTATCAAATTACTAATTTAAGCTTTTCTCAACCTTGAGATTTTAATATATTTGTTCAGATAACATTCATCTTATATTTAGGCCTAAGTAATAACATCTTTTTCAACAAAATTGAGGTATAGTTGACATACAATGGTATATTAGTATCAGGTGTACCATATCGTGCTTTGACAAGTTTATTTGTTATTCTACGCTCATCACGAGGTAGCTATCATCTGTCCCCATACAACACTATTGCAATACCATTGACTGTATTTCCTATGCTGTACCTTTCATTCCCATGACTTATTCATTCCAAAACTGGAAGCTGTGCCACCCATCCCCCTTCACCCATTTTGCCCATCCCCTCTGACAATGGTCAAATAATATCTTTTCATAAATGTTTACAAATATACCATTCCAACACACAATTAATTGTGGGAAATTACTTCTTTTTTTAAGATTTATTTATTT
>NW_023212611.1:0-578 GCF_002007445.2 Ailuropoda melanoleuca
AGCCTGGCTTAGAATCCCAGGTGTACCACTTATTAGCTATGGGCCTGTATGGAAAGTTCTAAATCCTTAGTTTCTTGGTGGGGTTGTTGAGATGTTAGTGAGGTTGCCTGTGTATGAGACTTAGCCCAGTGTTGCCACACGGTCAGTGCTCACTTAAGGACAGCTGTTATTAGCACTCCTCTGTCTACAAGCCGACTGCTTTGCTCGCAGGTCGGGCACATGCTTGCATTTTCCATCTCTGTACCTGGGCTCTTGATGCTTTATTTGCCTGGAATGTCCCCTCCTTCCTCTCTAATGTCAAGACTTTACCTGTTCTGCTGAGCCCAGCTCAAATTTCTTCACCTGCTTAGAGAACTGAGCTAATCTTGGACTTATGGACCTCACACATTATCTCTTGTGAGAGGAAACAAATACTTTGTGATAGTGCACCGTATGAACTCATGCATGTGTGTTATAGACAAATGTGTGGGATATTTGTGCAATCATTCTGAAAAATAGATAAAGCCTTATAATGGGTGTTCATGCATTACTGGAGTAGTTATTCAAATTGTTTTAACATTTTACTTCTCTGCGTAACT
>NW_023212612.1:0-578 GCF_002007445.2 Ailuropoda melanoleuca
AGTATAAAATAGATTACCTTTGACTTCTGGTTTGGAAAACAACAAAAAACAAACAAAGAAAGGAGGAGAAGAAATGCATTCTCATATAATAAATTTAAAATCATTTCTAAAAAGTAGAGAACACTCGGGGAGCAAGGAGTTGCAATGGGTGTCAAGAGTGGGTAAAAAAGAAGGGAGACTAAGGGGCTGGTGGAGGGATGGTCTTTGGGTGGCAAAGCAGAGCTATTATGTTACAGATCCCTGAGGAATCTTCCAGAAAATTTCAAGTGACAGTCTCTTTTCCCTCCAACAAAAATTGTGAAGAAAATTACCTAAATGAGCTAATTCCCTGGTGATTGATGTTTTCCTTATTAAAATGTGTATATATTATATTAAATGTATATAGGGAAGAAGAGAGAGAGTAGGGGAGAGAGTAGGGAAGAAGGCAAAGGAGGTGTTTGTCTGGTACCACTGTCTGCAAATGGCCATGGATAGCTTCCAACCTCTGTGAGACAAGCATGCTATCCTCTGCCATGGCTCTTAGTCTGGAGGACAGTGGAGTGTCTGAAACTGAAACTAGATGTGGGAAAATAAAGATA
>NW_023212613.1:0-578 GCF_002007445.2 Ailuropoda melanoleuca
TTTTTTTTTCAAATGCTTCCTCTCCATCAATTGAGAGGATCATATGGTTCTTTTTCTTTTCTTTTATTAATGTCCTCTATCATGTTGATTGATTTGTGAATGTTGAACCACTCTAGCATCCAGCCGGTCATGTTGAATAATCGTTTTTTATGTACTGTTGGATACTATTGCCTAGGATCTTGGTGAGCATTTTGGCATCCATGTTCATCAGGGATATTGTTCTCTAGTTGTCCCCATGAAGGGGTCTTTGTCTGGTCATGCGATCAAGGTAATACTGGCCTCATGTAATTTGGAAGTTTTTTTCCCCATTTCTATTGTTAGAAACAGCTTCAGTAGAATAGGATTATTTCTTCTTTACAGATTTGGAAGAATTGCCCTGGGCAACCATCTGTCCCTGGACTCGTTTTGGGGGAGGTTTTTTATTAGTCTTTCAATTTCTTTGCCAGTTATCTGTCTGTTCAGATGTTGTACCTCTTCCTGTTTCAATCTTGGTAGTTTCTTTTTTAAAATAATAATATTTTTAATTATATTATGTTAGTCACCATACAGTACATCCCTAGTTTTTGATGTAAAGTTCC
>NW_023212614.1:0-172 GCF_002007445.2 Ailuropoda melanoleuca
CATAAGGCCGTCGTGACTTCAAGGTCTTTCCCCTCACACTTTGTTTCTTGTTTCTAAGGGCTGGATCCTCCGGAGGCCCCTACACCCAACGTGGAATCGGGTTCCCCAGTGAAAAGGCTGCTGTTCGCTGGAGGTGTTTTCCTGGACGCTCTGCTTTATTACCAATGAGAAG
>NW_023212614.1:341-954 GCF_002007445.2 Ailuropoda melanoleuca
TTCCCTCATGTTTCCCTATTCACGAAGGGTGATGATAGTCCTAAGATGGTCCCTGTACGGTGTTGTTTCTAACGGACGTGTTTTTGGCCTTTTCGTTCCATTGCCGCCAGCAGTTTTGACAGGATTTCCCCAGGGAGCAAACATTTCGTTGGAAGCGGGTTTTGGCCGAATTGTCTTTCTCAGTGCTGTGTTCGTCGTGTTTCACTCACGGTACCAAAGCCCCTTGATTCCTGTTCCACCTTCCATAAGGCCGTCGTGACTTCAAGGGCTTTCCACTCACACTTTGTTTCTTGGTTCTAAGGGCTGGATCCTCCCCAGGCCCCTACACCCAATGTGGAATCGGGGTTCCCAGTGAAAAGGCTGCTGTTCGCTGGAGGTGTTTTCCTGGACGCTCTGCTTTATTACCAATGAGAAGGGCGCTGAGTCCTCGAAATACCGGAAGGTTTTCATTAATGCTCCCTTACTCACGAGAGATGATGATCGTTGATATTTCCCTGGATTGTGTGGGGTCTGAGAGACCACTATGGGGCACTGTCGTCAATCTACCGCGACCACTTTCCCTCATGTTTCCCTATTCACGAAGGGTGATGATAGTGCTAAGACGGTCCCTGTA
>NW_023212615.1:0-1568 GCF_002007445.2 Ailuropoda melanoleuca
TGGTAACTAACCACGGCAATATAAAGTTATTTGTAAAAGGGATGAGTCCCTGCCATCCATGATTTGAAAAAATAAAATACATCTCTCTTCCTTGCTCAATTCTTTATGGAAAGTGCATTACTTTTTTTTCATAAAGCAACCAGTCAAGATGAGAGCCTTCAATCTGATTGCATACTAGTAAAAGTTGAGGGAATGTACAGAGTCCAAATTATTAACCACGACCCAAGCAAGATGCACCTGTTTTATAGGGACCTTAGTGTTGTCGTCCTCTTGTTCTTCTAGCCTGTCTTCTGGGGGAGGGCCCTGTTGTGCTGTTACTCAGGCAACCCTGTTTGGGCAGAGTTGCCCTGCCCCCTGCGGGAGGGGTGATGGGCTCAGTGAAAACCAGTTTCTTGGGGTTTTTTTTCTCTGGCAGCTTTCCCTGGTGGCTTTCTGCATCTCTTCCAAGAGTCAGAGCAGAAGTGACCACATCCAAACCCCTGTCTCAGAACACAGAGATCACAGTCTGCTCCTTCACTGAGCTCTCCAGGCCACACTGTCTCTTTTTCTGTCTGTGCTACTAAAACCCACAGCCTCCTGGGTTGTGTGCCCCACAGCGGCACTCCCAGATGTCGCTTCCAGGGCCAGGCCCTTGTGCTTCTAAAACCGCAAGCTGCCCCCAGTTCACACGTGTGCACTGTAGCCCCAGGTTTCTGTCTGGTGGGCTGCCCTAAAGTCCTTTCCCCACCAAACCCGGTCTTCAAGGAGTCTGTGCCCGGTCTCCAGCACTGGCGGCTTTTGTGCTCCAGTGTTATATCACCTTCCCTGCGCCAGCTTATGGCAGCTCCCTCCCCCTTCTGTTTATTTTCTAATATCTGCGCCCAGAATCATGGGTCCCTGCTTCATACCTCGAGACCATCGGAGATATTCTGTTTGTAGAGATCCTTGTCACCTTCCAACCTCCTCTTCTCCTCCCTCTTGCACACCCCGTTCCCATTCCCCCATGCTTCAGAGCCATAGACCACTTTGTTCCCAAAACATTCATATCATGTCCCTGCCTCAGGACCTTTGCACTTGCTCTTCCCTGCCTGGACCTGTTTTCCCACTGCATTTCTATGCATTTCTTCCCTATGCATTTCTATGACTCTCTTCTAAGTTGTTTCCAAGTCTTCACTCAAAGACTACCCTCTGACTTCTCTACTTAAAATTGCAACCCCTCCCTTTGTACTTCCTCTCCCTCTTTCCCGCCTGATCCCCCCCATAGACACACCATCTATTTCACTGACTTATTTTTGTCTGTTCAGTTAACATAAAAGCCTGATATTAATTAGGCCTTCAACAGATCTTTCCTAAATGACTTAATTAATAAAAGAGAAACACCTTTATTTCTCGGGTTCCTTCTCCCTGACTTCTGTCCCTCCTTCTCTGAGTATTGTTACTTACTCAGTGAAACGAGTTATAAATCCTAGTGGCCACTGAGAACATGGAACTTTCCTGAGCTTTGAATGTGGTCTACCATCTCCCCTGGGAGCTGGTTAGAAATGCAGATTTTTGGACCCCACCCCAGATATTTTCACACCATCTCAGGG
>NW_023212616.1:0-578 GCF_002007445.2 Ailuropoda melanoleuca
TGAGGCACAAAATTTAAGCAAATTGTCCTGGGTCACGTATGTAGATGGTGAGTATAGAAGCCAGGATCTGGATCTATGGGTATAATATAATCTAGTTAACCCAATTAAGTTACAGCAGTTTCGCAGTTTTTTGATATTTTTCACTTATTTATTAGTTAGATATTTCTTCTCTGCCATTTATGAGCCTCGTTTATGAAAGAAAAACACATATTTGCTTAATTCATTTTCCTTAAGTACTTGTCACTTGATCAAACTTGAATGCGTAGTAAACTAACTTTGTCAAATCCAGACTAATATTGTTTCTGAATGAAAAAAGTAAAATGCCACTTGATAAATGGCTAAATCTGAGAAATCTGGGTGGGGGCAGGGACTGAGTGGGGAAAGAGGACAAAGGAGACAGGTGGTGGGACCCCTGACCCAAAGGGAGCATAGTGGGAGTGAAAAGACGTAGTTTGGGAGGGGATAGCTACAGTGGAAATGAGCTGGAGTGATAAAAGTCTATACTTGCAATGTGGTGTTCTCTTCACATTTGGCTCATGAAATGTTCTATAGCAGAGTATTATTCTAAAATTTTTTTT
>NW_023212617.1:0-578 GCF_002007445.2 Ailuropoda melanoleuca
AGTTCCATGATTCATTACTTGCATATAACACCCAGTGCACCATGCAATACGTGCCCTCCTTAGTACCCATCTCCAAACATAGTCTTAATGAACTAAAATGTGGATGTTTTCCAGATGTGTTTTCTCTTTACTTGTACAACGATTCTTCTTTCTTGCTGATAAGATTCTAGTGACCCCACACTGTAAGAGGCAGAAAGATAAGACCTAGCTCTCCTTTCCATGTCTCCCTTTGAAGTCTAGAGAAACTTTCTCCATTTCAAAAAAGAAAGGAAGAAAAAGAATATTCAGTGAAAGGAGATATTTCTCTGAAGGAGAAGTTAGGAAGTAAAATAGAAACTGCTTTATGTATCAGAGTTGGCAAAGGCAACTCCATACATGTTTTTCTCAGAACAGTTTTTTACTTCTCCTTTTATGTCACTTACACAACTACGAGTTAGGATATAACTGAAGTTCCTTCTGAAGACTTTGCTGCACAAGGCAGGGAACTGCTGAGTCACCCACACAGGGCTGTCCAGTGGCTGCGACCCTGACGCTCGTCAGCTGCTTTACAGAAACCATGTCCTTGGACAGTTCCAGCT
>NW_023212618.1:0-578 GCF_002007445.2 Ailuropoda melanoleuca
CTCTTCTCCCATCCTCTGCGAGCTGCACTGGCTGCCTGTGGGCTTCCGGACCCAGTTCAAGGTGTTGGTGTTAACCTTTAAAGCCCTACATGGCATAGGGCCAGGATATCTCACGGACCGCATTCTACCACACTCCTCCCTCCGACCAGTTCAATTGCACAGAGTCGGGTTGCTCCGAGTCCAGTCAACCAAACAATGTCGGTTGGCGGGCCCTCAGACCAGGTCCTTCTCTGTGGCTGCTCCGACCCTGTGGAACCAGCTACCCCCGGAGGTCCGGGTCATCCCCGCCCTACCGGCCTTCAGGAAAGCCGTTAAAGCTTGGCTGTGGTGTAAGGCCTGGGGCCATTGAATTCTTTCCATCTGGGCAAGTGGCCCCTGTATGACTGATATAGGTGTTTATGTATTGTATTGTATTTTTAATATTATTAGGATCAGTCGTTTTAACTGTGTCCATTGTATTTATATATATGTTGTTAGCCTCCCGGAGTCCTTCAGGATTGGGCGGCCTATAAATCCTAATAAACTCAAACTCTTGGATAAGAAGCAAAACGTCTTCAAAGAAAAACCAGAAAGTCAAG
>NW_023212619.1:0-578 GCF_002007445.2 Ailuropoda melanoleuca
CTTGTATGGAAACCTTAGGAAAGCTGCGACCTTGCCCTTTTTGGTCACTTCTATATTCTCAGAGCCTGGAAAATCGTAGATAATCAACAAATATCTATTGCAAGACTAAAGACTTTCAAGAATTTCGTCAATAGGTTAGTCTACACTTGAACTTGTATCAGACTTCTTCGATTACTGCAACTCTAAAAATCACCTTACTTTTTTAGGGGCAAATTCTCTTCATTCCATCCTTTTTCCAAAATTACCTTTATTAGTCCAGAAAATCTTTAGAATGAGTTTTTCCGATTCCTTGCTTCACCTTCACCTCACTTAGTACCCACATCCTGAGCAAAACACTGACATTAAATTAAACCATGAATACATTAGGGAAGAACTGATACTACTCAGTTCAAGGGTCTCATTGTTCACAGTTCTCATAAGACTATAGGAAAAGAGCGATGCTCAAGCTTGTAGAAACATGGATTCCTAAATCTGAAAAGACCAACTTGCTGCTTTTCTAAATATGAATTTGAGACCTACGCTGATTTGGCCATAACATCACAGCTAGCACTGGCTTTGTCCAAAAAAGAAAAAAAAAA
>NW_023212620.1:0-175 GCF_002007445.2 Ailuropoda melanoleuca
TAAGGGAGCATGAATGAAAAGGTTCAGTATTTAGAGGACTCAGCGCCCTCTCATTTGTAATAAAGCAGAGCATCCAAGAAACACCTCCAGCGAACAGCAGCCTTTTCACTGGGGACCCCGATTCCACATTGGGTGTAGGGGCCTGGGGAGGATACGCCCTTAGAACCAAGAAACA
>NW_023212620.1:244-931 GCF_002007445.2 Ailuropoda melanoleuca
ACACGACGAACACAGCACTGAGAAAGACAATTCGGCCAAAACCCGCTTCCAACGAAATGCTTGCTCCCTGGGGAAATCCTGTCAAAACTGCTGGCGGCAATGGAATGAAAAGGCCCAAAACACGTCCGTCCGAAACAACACCGTACAGGGACCGTCTTAGCACTATCACACACTTCGTGAATAGGGAAACATGAGGGAAAGTGGTCGCAGAAGCCTGATGAGGGTGCCCCATAGTGGTCTCTGACCCAACACAGTCTAGGGAAATATCAATGATCATCATGTCTCATAAGGGAGCATGAACGATAACCTTCAGGATTTTCGAGGACTCAGCGCCCTTCTCATTGGTAATAAAGCAGAGTTCCAGATAAACACTTCCAGCGAACAGCAGCCTTTTCACTGGGACCCCGATTCCACATTGGGCGTAGGGGCCCTGGGAGGATCCAGGACTTATAACCAAGAAACAAAGTGTGAGTGGAATCCCTTGAAGTCACGTCGGCCTTATAGAAGGTGGAACAGGAATCAAGGGGTTTGGTACCGTGAGTGAAACACGAAGAACACTGCACTGAGAAAGACAATTTGGCCAAAACCCGCTTCCAACGAAATGTTTGCTTCTTTAGGAAATCCTGTCAAAACTGCTGGAGGCAATGGAACGAAAAGGCCCAAAACACATCCATCAGAAACAACACC
>NW_023212622.1:0-578 GCF_002007445.2 Ailuropoda melanoleuca
CACCAAGTCTGTCTGATTCCAGAACTTACTCACAAGTGGCCAGAGCTGAGGTTGGATAGGTGGGCATGGACGCAAGCCTGGAGAGGCCTCATTGACTGACTGGGGGAGCGGGGGACACTTGATCTGCAGGGCAATGGGGAGCCATGGGAGGATTCTTAATGCCTGGCGAGATGGCCTGCACCAATGGCACCTCAGGACAAGCCAGATCCCACTGGTGGAAGTGGGCCCAGGGACCTCTGATTGGCAGAGTGGGGGCTGCCCTACCGGCCCCACCCAGCTTCCCCTCCCCCGGGTCCAGCATAAGACGGCAGCGCACATCCTTCAGCATGACATTGGAACATCGCTGGGGGAGTGGAGGGTGACGGAAAGCCATCCAGGACGGTAATGGCTCCAGCGCCAGGAGGAAAATGACATAAATAATATCCCATTAGAGGCGCGAGCTGCTCTGCTGAGTGCCTTGTTTTGTTGGCTACATTATGGGCTTCATAAACAGACTCATCCATTTCCCAGTCCCTGCTCCGACTGAGGTGGGGCGGTGGGTCCGGGTGCTGGGGAAGGTGATGGGGACGGGGGCGGGG
>NW_023212623.1:0-578 GCF_002007445.2 Ailuropoda melanoleuca
CGCTCACCCCTCCTACCCCCTCAGCCCCCCACCCACTCTTTCTCTTTCTCATTCCTTGATGCTTTGTTGTTTCGCTAAATTCCTTACCTTCAGCTGATTCGTTCCCCTTTTACACCTCCAGGAGGCACTGTGCTTCCCAAGATGTATCCCTCTCCCAGAAGAAGAACCCCTGACCCCCATGCACTTTCCAAGACCCTCTTTTCACTCCTTCAACAGCCAATACTTGAATTAATAGATCTCAGACCCACTCTTGGCATTTCCCCATGAGGGTAGGGCGTTCTCTCTCTCTCTCATCCTGTATGAAGTTTTCTGAAAGTAGGCTTCCTGATGACTGCAAATTACAAGACTTTAGGATGGATTTTAGACGATACTTCAAATATGACAAGCAGTAGGCTTGGACTTTGCTACGCAGAAAGAGTGAAGTGTGCTTCCAAAACGTTCCTTTAAAAATAGTAGTAGTGCTAATAATAACAGTGATCAGAAAATGTGTGTGTCTGTGGATTACTTTCGAAACCACTGGCATGTGTGTTTGTGGCTGTTTCATACCAGGCTGGGTGGTGTGCATTGCATGATTCTGA
>NW_023212624.1:0-578 GCF_002007445.2 Ailuropoda melanoleuca
AATGTTTTGTCTGCAGACCATTGCCAGTAAAAAAAGTTCTGTGACCTTGTAATGTTTCCAGAGCTCACCTAGGAGATGGCATGCACATCTTCCTTAGGCTAATTTTCTGTAGACGTAGACTGTGCCAGGGTTAGATTGGATCAGCACTTAGTAAATATTTAATAACTTACACTTAGCAGTGAAAGAACCACCCACACACTTTGCATAATGACTGCAATGCCTGAGAAAGATGTTGAGTTCATTGGAGAGCAACAAAAATCACAGAATCTGTGCTTGAAGAATAGCTATTGGATTCTTCATGGAGAAATGACATGGGAATCAGCTTAGCACAAATAAATCTCCATCATTTAACTTGTGTTTCCTACAGTTCCTTGTATCTAAGCATTACAGCACATAGTCTATTGACTTGCATTTAAAAATATATCGGCGTAGAAAGTGAAGAACAAGCAAGGCAGGAAAAGTATTATTGATCATCTTGTGAATGTAAAAATAAAGTTAAAAACCACTTCCTGTTCTCTAACAGTTGCTCTTTTGCCTCTTTCTTGTCTGTTCTTTTTCTAGATGTCCCATAAATTTTG
>NW_023212625.1:0-578 GCF_002007445.2 Ailuropoda melanoleuca
AAATAAATAAATAAAAATAAAAATAAATAAATGGGAGTTTAATATCTTAAACATTTTTAACTTTCAAATGACTTCTCTGGAAAAGAAATTGTAGATTTCTTAGGCAGAAAATACAGACCAACCATCAAATCAGGTAATATTTATTTTCTTAATCTCTCTTGAAATGATAATAGGAGCAGCTAACATTTTTATAGCACTTGTGTACCTGTGGGCACTTCCTTAAGGATTTTATATTACGTGTAATTAATTTATATGAATCATAGTTTTCACAACTATCTTATGAGGTAGGGACTTTAAATAATGATTGGAAATAAAAAGAAATTTGTCTCAATAAATAAATAAATTTTGAGAAAAATGAAATTGCTTTAATGTGCGTCTGTGTGAAATGGGTATAGTTAACAAATTTGATGGTGGGAAAATAATGGAATGTGTAACAAAATAGCTTAAATTATTTTTTCTAAAAGGATAATTTAAAAAACCAATGGATAGCTTGGCTAAAAACACTTTTTGGATATTGTTTGACCTTAAAATCTTCAGGAAAAATCACGACCCATTTAAGAAGTTTCTTAATCATTTCA
>NW_023212626.1:0-937 GCF_002007445.2 Ailuropoda melanoleuca
CGGAGCCAGAGTGAGAGGACCTCCCCCTGCAGGCTGCCAGTGCTCCCCAGTGCCACATCCTTTAATTACGTTGCTATTTTTGCTCCCTGGTGCGATGATAGTTGAAGTCGAGTTGTTAAGGGCAACAAACATACCTTTGTTTTTCCATCTTGATCTACTCCCCTCAAAAAAAGTACAAAAAAAGATCTTTTAAAAGGTGCGGGGTGAAAAGTCCCCAGAAGAAGAAAAATGCCCCCAAACTATACTCTTATGTAATGCAATCATAATTATAAAAAATCTCCGTTCAACAATTTGCATAATTTTTTTTCAGCTGCCATATTAACAGATTTTAAAGGTTTTTGCTTCTTAGTCATTTTAACTTTGTATTTTGGAGTTCTGAGGGGGGAAGAATCTTCAAGACACGGAAACATAAAAAGACCAATTTCTAGGCTCTGTGATGATTTGCAATCCATGTTATTCGAGGCAGTAGGAAGGACAACCCGTAGCTTATCACAGCACTCTGAAGGTGAGGCTGATGGGGGGTCCTAGGTTTGACCATCAGTTACTCCTTCTTGCATGCTCACATTCAGTCAATCTCTAAATCTTACAGCCTGTAACTTCAAACTATTTCTCACATCTAACCTTTCCTGTCCATTTTTTTTCAAAGATTTTATTTATTTGACAGAGAGAGACACAGTGAGAGAGGGAACACAAGCAGGGGGAGTGGGAGAGGGAGAACCAGGCTTCCTGCCTGGGATCACGCCCTGAGCCAAAGGGAAACCCTTAACCAACTGAGCCACCAAGGCGGCCCTTTCCTGTCCATTTTTTAACCAACAGCTTTGGTTTCCCTGCCTTCCAATATTGCCTCAATGCCCCAATCCATTCTCCCCAAAGCCAGCAATCAGATCATACCCCTCACTGTATAAAATGCTCCAGGGGCTTTTCTTTGTCTGGAAAG
>NW_023212627.1:0-578 GCF_002007445.2 Ailuropoda melanoleuca
CCACACTGGTTTCTTAGCACCTGATATCTCTGGAGTCCAAAGTCGGATTGGGGAGAGCGCTGGGATAATTAGCTGCTTCTTTACATATCTTTATGTGTTTTATTTCTTGGGGGAAAAAAAACAAATCAATGAAGAAAGCCAAATGCCTATACAAGCCAGAGTGAAGCAGGCTCAGTGTGGGCTGTGATGACGCAGAATTCACACCGAAAAACATTTAGTTTGAATAAAAAGAAAAATAACACAAAAAGCATTTTGTGAGAGGGAGAAAAAAAGATACTCACGGGGGCAGGACCCAATTTAATTTTGTGTGTCAAGCGTTTAGAAATAAAAGTCCTAAATGTCACGCAGATTTTATGTAACAGGGACACCACATATACTTTCCTTTCTATCCATCTGTCCTCCGATCACAGAATCTGTCACCAGGGCCCAAGAAGGCAGAATGCTCGCAGAACGCTTCTAAGTCTCTGATGCTGGAATACTTACCATTAAGGCAACAAGTACCTACTCCCACAGGAATCAGTATCACGGAGAGCCCCTCCTCCAACGTCCTCATGTAGGAGCCGAGGAAACCGAGCCGG
>NW_023212628.1:0-578 GCF_002007445.2 Ailuropoda melanoleuca
AAAATTTCTTCACCTTTGCCATAAAATATAACCTACCATGGGAGTCATATCTCATCAGAATTATAAACCCCACCTACATATAGGGAGGCAGGGAATTACACAGGGTGTGTATTCAATGTGGTAGAAATCTTGAGGGCCATCTTAGAACTCTGCCTACCCCTTCAGTTAATACAATCACTGTTGGTGTAGCGAGTACTATACTTTATATATTCTGATCTCAGTTTCGATGTTATTTTCCAATATGTTGTTTTGCCCCAGTGATGGCACACGTCTAATTCTCTTTGGGTAATGATTAGGTAGGGCCATGATTCTGGAGTCATGAACTATCTTCTGCATTCTTACACAGTTTATGGGCATTTTTAACCATGACTGTGAGTTTTGTTGCATACTTAACCATCAGAAATAAAGATTCATTTTGTACCCATCAGAATAAACTAACAGAACAAGAAAGTTGGCACACATTTTAGAAATGTTTAATGAATTTAAATTTTCTAGATATTCTAGAGTCCTTTCAGTTAACAATAAAAGTCAATCCCACAACTGTAGCAATTAATAATAATAGTGATGATGATGATGAT
>NW_023212629.1:0-578 GCF_002007445.2 Ailuropoda melanoleuca
CCCCCCCCTTCCCTCCATGCAGACAGAACCTCAATTGCCTTTATGTATCAGGAGGCCAAGTGCTCGTGGGAAGGCTAGACCCCTCCTCAGCCCCACAGGGTGAACCTGATTTAAGCTAAGAATTACAACCTTGCCATTGACCTTGAAATGACTGTTTCAGGAATCTACATGTACAGAAATTCTGGACAATGATACGTGAGGGGAATTCTGCGGGATGGTAGGGGTGAGGAAGATTTCTGGGATTCAGAAGACTGGTAATAACGTGGATTACGGCAAACACTTTGGTTAATTCCTTGCCAGCATCCACTACAGCTGCACTATGGCTTTCCTACAACCCAGGCTACCCTTCTAAGTGTACGCACACCAAAAGGATAGAATATTCACAGAAGCTCCTAACAGACGAGATTCTGAATGTAATCCAAATGTCCATCAACAGTAGAAGCATATACTGTGGAAAATCCATACAATGAAATACTACACATGAAAGTAACGTAAGCAAACAGAACACACCACAGGGGCGCCTGGGTGGCACAGCGGTTAAGCGTCTGCCTTCAGCTCAGGGCGTGATCCCGGCGTTA
>NW_023212630.1:0-578 GCF_002007445.2 Ailuropoda melanoleuca
CCCCCCCTTTCCACGAACGTGCAAAGCCACAGGTTAGAATTCCTCTGAACACGCTGGAAGCAGGTCCCAGACTCTGCAGTTTTATCCGTGACAGACGTAACAGAAGACCAAACACTTACCGAGGGAGGTAAGGAAGCAGATTCCCTCTAACCCAGCAGGAGCCAGATTCTTCTAGGAGTTATGTTCCCCTGGAATTATGAGAGAAAGCCTTTCAGTGGCACCATGGGAACGGTTTGTGAAAGGAGGGCTCTCCACAGTGACTAACATTTCATCACCTCTGTGCTGTGAGCCCAGACTCCAGCAGTTAAGAAGAGACGCACATGCACGTAGTAGGGAGCACAGTGGCAAGTACCAGAGCTCAGAACGGGGTCAGGAAGTTGGAGAGATGGGTGCACAGTCCTGTACCACCCGTACTCCCAGGCGAACTCCCTGGGCCGGGCACATGCTGGTGGTGGGGGGTGGAGGGGACTATTTGGACAAAGTGAATACACGCCTTTTCTCCTCTTCTCTTTCCCTCCTACACCTTTCAAGCAGGTAACTCCCTGTTTATTCATTCCCTCGAAAGAAACACATGGCGC
>NW_023212631.1:0-578 GCF_002007445.2 Ailuropoda melanoleuca
CCTTATGACTAGTACAGAGCCATAGCCGTGGGAATTAGCTGAAACAAGGTATTGAAGTTGCCAAGTTCTTTGGGCCAGCAGTGGAGGCGGGGAAAGGGGGCATTGGGGTTGGGGAGAGGAGGTAACCGAGTAGGTGGGAATGCATTAGAGGCAGCCAAGTCCCCACATCAGAATCTCTAGGGGACACACTGAGTGGCTCACAGGAGAAGCCCACTGCTTGTCCTACGTACCAAGATGGCAGATGAATCCCAGAACTAATGTTGGCAGTCAGCTATCCCCTGCCTAGAGCCCAGCAGGATGAAAAGATATGAGGAATAGGTCAGCTCGACTTACTGGAGTCCTCCAAACCAAGTTCTAACCCACACCTGGGCAGAGTCTTGGGACCCACGGCAAGTGGGTTCCTCCTCGAACTTTTTACTCATTTAACAAAGGTGAAGGTAGTACCTAGTTGCTTGGGTGATAAGGATCCATGGAGCGTGCAGTCCCCACGGGCAGATCTAGATTTTTGTGGAACCTGAGATTTTGAAGTCAAAGGTACACTATGAACTTGGAGCTCAGAGCCCAGCTTAAGGTTTGAC
>NW_023212632.1:0-748 GCF_002007445.2 Ailuropoda melanoleuca
CTCACCATCTTATTTTGGAGGCTGTGATTTAAGAAACCAAGCAATATAAAAACAATACTTAAAGGAGATGGATGTTTGTGAATATAAAAAGGGACATTTAACCAGAGCCGAGAAGGGGGAAACATGGGAAGAATACCTTCCTTGAGGAAGTGATGCAGGAATTCTTCGTAATTTTGGCACAATGATGTAATTGACCAAGGGACTTTACATTGTTCTTTATGACCTATACACGTTGGACTTTCTTAATTCCTAAGGTATAGAACTGTTCATCTCAAGACCTCTGCAACTGTCAGAACCTCTGCCTAGAATCTTTTACTTTCCCCAACTTGCATTTTTTCTTTTTTTTAGATCTGACACTGAATATCATCATCCAGATAAGCCTTTCTTCGCACACTAGTTTTTGACATTTTTTTCTAGATTTTTTTATTTCTTATTGATTTTTTTTTCATTTTTTTAGATTGTTAAGCCCAAGTTTTTATTTCATGAATGTTTTAAGACTTATTGTGAACTATTTGAGTGCTTAGCTAATTAATGTTTGTTTTTTCCTCTAATTATAGGATTCATTAGTTTAGAAACCACTGAATTTATTATGAAATGCAATGCACCTAAATGTACAAAAAGTACTTAGTGCGTACTCAAAAAGAAATCCAAGTATACTTGTAATAATNAAAGAAATCCAAGTATACTTGTAATAATGCTTAAGTGAAAAATAAGTAAATATATAGCAAAATTAGAAGGGTCAGGATGT
>NW_023212633.1:0-578 GCF_002007445.2 Ailuropoda melanoleuca
TGTTCATAAACTTCCTTTTAAAAAGATCTTTGTCTAGAAGTCAGAAGCTTACTACTGTGATATTTCTTAGCTGGGTTTGTTCCAGGAACCATAAAAGCCCCAACACCAGTGACTAGAGGCTTAAGTGTGAACAAAAATTTACCAGTAGTGAATAATATATAACACTTCAAAATATTACTCCCACCATCACTTATTGAATCAGTTAAGTTTTTTATATGTGTTGCTGTTGATATTTCTCATAGTGTCTCAGAAATATGTAATATTATTCCCACTCTCTATATTGAGGGACACCAACGTTTGGAATACTTAGTCCTCTTACTAAAGATCACAAAGCTCACACAACTCGGTTTCAGTTTTACCAAAACGAGTACATGCCCTGCACCAAAATGTATGCGGGGTTGTTGGTGAGGAGTGAGGCCTCGAAGTCTGTACGTAAGCCACAAGTCTTGAAATAATTAAAATTGGTTTTTTTGAAAACCTTACACTTCTAGTAAATGCACATTAATATGGGCTTACATAAATACGTGCACACGCATATGTATAATATGTACTGACATGTATATATAACTATATTTTCA
>NW_023212636.1:0-578 GCF_002007445.2 Ailuropoda melanoleuca
CAAATCAGCCCAACACTTAGTGACTTAGCAACCAATGTTTATCATTTTTTAAAGTATTTTGTGGGGCAGCTGAGTTATTCTTCTGGTCTGAACCAGCTTAGCTGTAGTGGAATAGTTAGTCTGGTATTACCTGCATGTGTCATCCTCAGCTGGGGTCCCCTTACACGCGGGCCTTATCCTCAAGAAGGCTAGCTGGGCTTTGTGAGCATAATGGCAGAAGATGCCCACAGCAAAAAAGGAAGGGAAAGCCCACTGCACCATACTTTTTTCCAAGCCTTTGCTTGCTTCATATTTACTAACGTCCTATTGGCCGAAAACAGTTACAAGGCCAACTAAGATACAATGGGTAGAGAAATCCGCTTCACTTCTTCATGGAAGGAGCTGCAAGTCATCCTGCAGAAGTGGAAGAATCCATGGGTGGGAAATCCAGTGATATTGGTGCATATGGCAGGTGGTAGAGAGGAGGACACAGAAGCACATCCAGATGGGCCTTGAATGCCAAATAAATGGGCTCTAACTTTGTTCTGTATGAGATAGGCATCCATTAAGGGATTCAAGAAGGGGAATGTACAGGGCCA
>NW_023212637.1:0-7259 GCF_002007445.2 Ailuropoda melanoleuca
CCTTGGAATTAACTTAACCAGATACGTAAAGGACCTATATCCTAGAAACTATAGATCACTTTTGAAAGATACTGAGGAAGTCTTACAAAGTTTTCAAGTGAGGAAATAATTAGTCCCCTGTGAGTCAGTGCAAAGAAACTCTTCAGGTGGAAAAAAATGTTTTTCCTAGTTTAGAGATGCCTTATAACACTCACAGATGCTCACAGATGGAGAACTTTCCACCTACTGTCCAGTGGAATTTGGAGAAGACCCTTAATTAAGGATTAAACCAATATGTTAACTAGACATTGACATCCATGAGTTGTGTTTCTGTGATGTACTCATGTGTACACATTCATGCAAGTCTGTGTACACATTCATGCAAGTCTGTACACACACCTGAGTGTAACCCATCTCTCCACTTCCAGCGCAATACCAGCAGCCTTGATCAGAACGTAGGCCTGCACTGTGAGGTCTGTGTTACAGATTGTGAGGGATGCTTCTTCTCCAATTATGGTGTCAGTGGCATTGACTTCGAAAGTGACATACCTTGCTTCCTTGTGCTGTTTACGGCCTATTCATAACTATTCTTTTTTTTACTTTTCTAATCCCAACCCTTTTGCCCAATGCTCAGTCTAAACCAAGAAAGCAGAATATTTTTTAGGGCTCTGTGATTTGAGCTATTCATACGACAATCCTCCCCATGATTCCATAAGCATAAGAGAGAGCTCAGAGAAGGCACCTGTCTCTTTTTTAAAAAAGATTTGTTTTAGAGAAAGAGAGAGCAAGGGGAGGGTCAGAGGGAGAGAATATCAAGCATCTCTGATGAGTGCGGAGCCTGACACCAGACACAACCCTGAGATCATGACCTGAGCTAAAATCAAGAGTCAGATGCTCAAGCCACTGAGCCACCCAGGTGCCCCAGAGAAGGCACCTCTCTTAAATCTTCCCTTTCTTCAACCCTTACCCTCCTCACCAAAACACAGGTCTAATTCATTCTCTCCTTCTGGTCCAAATTGGACCACATTCACTCTATATGAGTGCCCTAGTAACTCTTACATGCCCTGATAAGTCCAGGGCCAGAATATAGGGGATAAAGCATCAGGGAGGATCAAGATTCCTGACAAGCAGACAGCTGACTCTTCCCCTAAGATGCTACCGTTAAGTTCCAGGGAAAAGAAGAAATAAGTAGCCCAACTTTCTGTTTGTGATCAGCTGTTCATTCATTTCTACTTGCTCCCCATCCATACTAAGAGGCACTATAAGAATAAAAAAGGAGTTAATTAACAAGGACAAACAGAATGGGGAAAGTGGTGCAATAGATGATATTTTGCAATTTATTTTTGATATGGGAAAGCAGAGTCTCCAAGATAATAAGACAATGCAATGCAAATGAAGTTCCTGCTAAGGGAAAAATTAAAAAAAAACAACAACGAGCAATTGGATTTATTCAACAGAACTGGTAAAAGCCGTAGCACATGGAGGCACCAGCTACCATGGAAGGTGAGCGGGGAGGCTTGGGTGTTAAAATGGGAGTATTAGTTAAAAGTTTGCTTACACAGCAGCTGGGCACCAAGAGTCCCTTGCATTTTCTAAGCAGCCCAGGCAGTATGTGTTTCATGGGTAGGGTGCTGCTTATCTCAACTTGGCCAAGGGCCGTCTCAGTTTTAAAACAAAGTCCCACATCCTGGGAACTCCTTCTGTCCACTGTCCAGCCAGGGCACTTGTTCAGTCTGTCGACATTCCACCCACCTACCACAATAGCTGGAAGAGACAAGACTTTATTCTCATTAAAAAGAATTAAACTGGGAAAGTTCTAGATTTTAGGACTAAAGATATAACATTTCCAGCTTAAAACAAATGACCTTGCATACTGATTTTGAAGTTACAAATAAAATTTCACAAGCAGATAAATTTACAAATACAGAATCTGAGTAAGGAGGAATGACTATCATTCTCTTAAAATATTTCTTAAATTTTCATTTTGAGTTTTGAGTTTATTTGAGTCCAGGTATCCATGTATTCTTACTTTTCATCACTGTAATCATATATACAAATTTTCACTTTGTCTTAACATTATCACAACAAACCATAAGTTTTTCCATGCTTATTAAAATGAATTTTAATAACATATTCTTTTAATAAGTACCTACTATGTGATAGGGACTATTGTGAAAGCTACAAATGGAATAATATTTCATCAAGTAGTTTTAACGTAGTTTACTCAACCATTCCACTAAGAATGGATATTTAGTTCTTTTCCAGTTTTTCCTTTTATAGATAAGAAAAAAGGAGACCAAGAAAGAACCGTATCATTTTCTTATTGATGGATATTTGTTTTGTATCAGTTTCTATAATGAACTAAACTGCTGCGAACATTCTAATGGAAGTCTTTGTGAGGACACACGTTTTCATTTTTCTTGGGTACATACCTGGGAGTATAATTACTGCATCATAGGGGAGGTGTATACTTAGCTTTGAAGGGTCACTTGTGGTGAGCACAGCATAACGTATAGAGAAGTTGCATCAGTATGTTGTGCACCTGAAGTTAACGTAACGTGGTGTGTCAACTATACTCAAAAAAGTTTTTTAAAACTGGCAACACTTTTTCCAACGGGGTTTGCTAGTTTTCATTTTTTCCTACTCCTGAACTGTCTACTGAGCTACCTTGGCCTTAAACAACACTGGGAGGATATCTAGAGTAACCCAAGTAGAGAAGCTGGTTGTGCTGTAAGGGTTTTGAGGGAAAGAGCCCACACTCCTCGAATTTCCTCATTTGCCAGTGACCTTCCTTCACTGTTCCCCAACAGTCAGCACATGACCCCACACAGCCACTCAGAGGTGAACAGGCACGTGGTGGGATGGAGGTGTCGTGGGCAGCTGTCAGCGCACTTGCCATGCGGGTGATAGCCTCTGTGATGGGCCCTTATTTCACAGTGTAATTACTGACTCCCGATATGTCAGTGCATTTCTGGAATCTGCACAGGGTTAACACTGAAGTGAAAATTTCAGTGGGCCTCATTTTTCTTGAGAGAGACAGAGAGAGAGCACCCAGGGTGGGAGGCAGAGGGAGAGAATCTCAAGCAGACTCCCCCTGAGCATAGAGCCTGACGTGGGGCTCGATCTCATGACCCTGAGATCATGAGCTGAGCCAAAACTGAGTGGGACGCTCAACTGACTGAGTCGCCCAGGCTCCCTTGGGCCACGTTTCAAGAGATTTTAACTGATACAATTTTTTGATGGATGATTTGATAACTGATATTAAATTTAGTATAGTAATTTAGGAAGTTATAACTGTACAAATATACAGGCTTACATGTGAAGATTTTTATTGCAGCAGCTTTTTTACTGGTGAAGAACTGGAAAAGGCAGTCACTTAAAATGTGAGTGGTATATTATTGCCAATACGCAAAGGCTTAATGCATGCACACATACGCATGTAACAAAAAGAAAGTAGCAGGACAATAGGCTTACTAAAATAGCAAATAAAGACCATATATAGATAAACTAGTATGCATAGAAAATTTCTGTATGGAACAACAGAAACTAATAGCAGTGTTTAGGTCTAGGAAGTAGATCAGAAAAATCAGGCATTGGTGAGAGAGACACTTGCATCTATTTTATATTCCTGTATAAAATTTTATTTTTTACCTTGAGTTGTGCTAGCTTTATGATAAATGGAAAATGTTTTATTAATGTAAACATAAATATTTTAAATGTGATTTTGCTATTTTATTCCATACCCCAGCCATCCTCACTTTTATATACTACTTTTTTGTCAGTTCTCTGGGTTGATTTATAAGCCCTTACCTCATACTTCAAGTAGCTCAGGAAGGTGCTCTGGTAACATTTGAAGACCTGAAGGGAAAATGTGGCTGAAGAGCCACAGTGGGAATGCATGCGTGTTACAGAGATGGGAACGGGTTGTACCATTAGCAGATCCTGAGGCTGGTTTGCAGGGTAGGTCCTATGTCTGTCTTACCAGAGTTCCTGTAACTATAATCAGAGAGTATCTTGTAGAGGGAGTGCAGAAATCATCTGGATAATATGGGGTTCTTAGGCCTTTGAGATGAAAACTTTTTGACAGAGGCTATTTGTTGGCCCCTGGTTTTTTTGTTTTGTTTTGGTTTGGTTTTTTAAAAGATTTTATTGATTTATTTGAGAGACTGAGAGAGAATGTGCCAGAGAGCACCAGCGGGGACAGCATGGGGTAGGGGCGGGTAGGGAGATCCACCAGGGGGAGGAGCAGAAGGAGAGGCAGGCTTCTGGCTGAGCAGGGAGCCCAACTTGGGGCTTGATCCCAGGACGCTGAGATCATGACCTGAGCTGAAGGCAGATGCTTAACCAGCAGAGCCACCCAGGTACCCCTGTTGGCCACTGGGTTTTTGATTTTTGATAAGTGTCTTGGAGCCATTTATGGGGTCTTCTGCTTATGGGTTGCTACGGCTCTTGCAGGGTTAATTGGAAACAGAGGCACAGAAGACAGCAGGGCCTGGCTGCTTACAGCTCGGACTGTTTGGTGATTACCAGGACTTGGGGACTCAGTAGAAGCAGCCTGGGCATTGAGAAACCCCTGCTAGGAGATTTCAAGTTTGCGCATGACACAAAACTTCCCCATGTTCTAAAACTTGATTAGCCTCAGGAGGGAAAGGTGAAAGTTTTTCTGGCTTTCCCTTGGCTGCATCCCTAGGGTTTCTCTGAACTTGACAAATTTAGTTTCTCAGTGAGTAACTCCCCGTGGGGAAACAGGAGAAGGAAAGAAGGAGGGGGAGAGACCCAGAGAAACAATTGGACTTCCACAACACTATTATTACTAGACGTTCCCCTAAGTACTCATATGAAGACAGTTTTCTCTTGCACTGAGAGCAAGGACAGCAGCAGCATGCTCTGGGCCACAGAGTGTGCTCTGTACTAGTCAGTCAGGAGGTAGCCCAGGCTGATCCCTGGACAGCCATAGAACATTCCAGTTCAGTCTCTTTCTTTGGAGGTGAGTGTCTGCCAGGGCTCCCCTCTGTGAAGAAGAGAGTAAGAGATCAGGATGGGACGTTCTGGGCTTCACTGCTGTCTAAAATGAGGACACCTTCACTAGAGCGTGAAGAGTGGGCTAGGGGAGCTGCATAATGGAGGAACTCAAATGAAATCCTCCCTCCATAGCAGAGAGCAGATTCAGCTCTTCTCAGTGCTGGTGGTAGACACAGCTCTGTGCCATGAGCTGCTCTCTTATTTGTCCTTATTTCCTGTTAATGTAAGCTTGCCATTTTGTAGGGGATCTCAGGGAGAGAGCCCACATATTGACCAGACAAGGCCTTAGTGAAGAGTGAAGAGAGGGTCCTATTTTACATCAGGAGGAGAAACAGTCAGAGTGGGTACTCACTACTCTATCACTGATGTGTTTGGATAAACTTATTGAATAAATATTAAAAGAGTACATAGAAGCTTACCCTGTGTTAGACTCTGTTCTTGGCACTGGAGATGTGACAGTGAACAAGAAAGACAAAGGTTCTTCAATTTCAGCTACTGATGAGAACCAGTAAGAAGAAAATGCTGCCTATAAGAGCACAGAGTGTGAAGATGTGCGTGCGCTGTTTTAGAGAGGGTGACTGGAGAGGGCCCATGGTTGGAGACATCTGACCAATGACTTGCATGTGGTGAGGGAAGGAGCCCAGACATACTAAGCAGATCAGTGTGATCCATTTTGGTGTTTTAGTTTTTGTTTTTTTAATAATAATATTTTTTTATTATGTTAGTCACCATACAGTACATCCCTAGTTTTTGATGTGAATTTCGATGATTCATTAGTTGCGTATAACACCCAGTGCACCATGCAATACGTGCCCTCCTTAATACCCATCACCAGCCTATCCCCCCCCGCCCCAAGCCCTCAGTTTCTTTCCCAGACACTTTTCCTTATTGTCAGGACTCTGGAGAAAATGGGAGGACATAGATAGCAGATATCTGAGGACTTTTCCAAGCTTCTCTGTGGGAGGCAGAGCATGGCTGGTTGGAAATAGAGACAGGGTGCCCATTTGGAGGTCTTATTTCCTTGCTGAAACTAGAGACTTGAGACATGAGGAGGGCAAAGGATGTTGCTTGTTTTCTTGGTGCCAGAGTGGAGATCGTATAAGACAGATGGGAGTTGGGGATGAAAATTCCAGCCTCCTCTTCACTCCTCTGGACCCCTACTCCCTGCTGTCATCTGGTGACAGAAGGAATAATCTCAGAGCTAGGGGTTACCAACTGGAAACGAATGAGGTTCTTCCTACCAGGAGGAGGCACAGTCATTGAAATGAGAGATAGAGATGGCTTTCCTGGTAAGCATAAGGAGGAAGAAAGTGGATACCCCACTGCAGGGAGCCAGCTCCCCAGAAGACAGGGAAAGAATCGATACTTTGTCTCAATATAGCCCTTATCTTATAATAACTTCCCAGGTAGACCCCACCTCCCTGCCTGCTGGCTCTAAGGACAGACTGAAATGATGATTAAGATAACTGAAGTGAGAACTTTAAGTGAACATAAGGCAAATGGAACTGACATTCAGAGGAGATGAAGGGAAGAAGTAACCATACCTGGGTGGGATTGGCAGGATTTTGTAGGACACGGGTGTAAGGGGCAGAGGATATAGTTTAGGGCATTCAAAAGGNGAAGGGATGGGTTGGTGGTAGAAATGAGCACATTGTGGTCAAGGAAGTGGACAGGGTGGCAGGTCAGAGCAGAGTTGGAGGCAGAAGGGCCAGTGAGTTGAAAGATGAGGGTGCATACAGGGGAGGGTGGGTGTTGGTGACTGATGCTCCCTTCTTGCATATGTGTATTTATTTTCATGTGTATTTTCTTCATTAAACATTTAACATCGGCCTTGTACGGAGAACAGTAGGAGATGAACCCACTTGGTCATGATGTGGAGCCTAAGAGCAGAGATAATACTTCCTCAAGTTGGGAATAGCTTTAGTCCTTTCAAATTAGAAGCATGTGAACTCTCCTTTGTTCTCTAGATTTCCTAAAGGCAAGGCAGAGGACTAAATGTTGAAGAATTATTCTAGCGCCATTGAATTTTATCTACTTGGCTTCCATGGCTCCAAAGAACTACACCGTATTCTTTTTGCCACGTTCTTCTTTCTCTACTCAGTGACAGTCATGGGAAATATGCTCATCATTGTGATTGTCTGTGTTGACAAACGTCTGCAGTCCCCCATGTATTTCTTCCTTGGCCACCTCTCCGTCCTGGAGATCCTGATCACGTCAGTTGCTGTCCCCTTGATGCTTTGGGGGCTGCTGCTTCCTGG
>NW_023212638.1:0-578 GCF_002007445.2 Ailuropoda melanoleuca
CTACATGGTTGAAGAACCTGAGAGTTAGTGGTCACATAACTTACCTAAGACATCCCTTATTAAGTTGTAGGAGCAGCATTTGAAGCCATGTCAGTCTGTCTCCAGAGCTCAGTTGGAATTAGTGTGTAAGCTGTCTCCTATTATAGTTCAGGCCGCAAAGATACAAAACCCAAGCTACAAATGCAGAGGTGGAGTGTTGAGGAATGTTGACGAAGAGTTGTATCGTATATCCAGGTGAGGTAGGTCACAGGAAGGTTTATTGTTCCCTCCCAGCTTCATTGAGATATAATTGGACAAATTGTAAGAAAACTAAAGTGTACAATGATTGTACGTATATGTATATATATAACATTGTGAAAAGATTTCCACCATCAAGTTAATTAGAACATTCATCACCTCACATATTTATCCTTTTTTGGTGAAAACAGTTAAATTCTACACTTTTAGCAAATTTTAATTGTACAATACAATATTATCAACTATAGTCAATATGTTATACATTAGATCCTCGACCTTAGTCGTCTTATAACTGGAAAATCCCACCTCTTACCAGCCTCTTCCAATATTGCCTACCCCCC
>NW_023212640.1:0-578 GCF_002007445.2 Ailuropoda melanoleuca
GTGAGAGATAGGTGGGAACACGTGGGAGGGACAAATAACCCAGACCCGAGTGGTTAGGAAGGGTTGCTGAAGGAAGACAGTGATATCTAAGCTACTAATTAAAAGATAGGCAAGGAATACCCGTGTGTGTATGCAGAGCTCGGCAGTTGCTTGGTGCATTCTAAGAGTTCAGTGAATTGCATTTCTCTTCCCCTTCCCTCCTGCTGTGTCCCCTGAACCCCTCCAAACAGGTGCTACATAATAAGTTTTATTCATTGGTTTAAACATTTTTACTGAGCACCTGGTATATGCTAGGCTTTGTGCTAAGGACTAGGGACACGTCCGTAAAAAAGGGAGAAGCTCTGTCCTTCAGCAATTTAGTTGGATGGAGTTAGTTCAATACATCAAATGCTGGGAGCACCTGGGTGGCTCAGTCGGTTAAAGGTCTGCCTTTGGCTCAGGTCATGATCTCCGGGTCCTGGGATCAAGCCCCGTGTCTGACTTCCTGCTCAGTGGACAGTCTGCTTCTCTCCCTCTCTCTCCCTCTGCCCCTTCCCACTGCTTGTTCTCTCTCAAATAAATAAAATTAAAAAAAAAAA
>NW_023212641.1:0-578 GCF_002007445.2 Ailuropoda melanoleuca
CTGTGCCACCCAGGCACCCCTACCTTTGTTGTTAAATTGATGTATTGTTTTGTCATTACAGTTGAATTGGCATTTTCTCCTTGTTGTGTGTTCTAAGTAGTTATTGTCCACGTATAGGGAAATTGTCTGTCAGTGCTATATATTCGTATTTTAAAAATAAGTGATTCTCTCTTTTCTTAATTCTAGCTTGTTTTCCCCCTTTATTTTATGTTCTTGAGCTTTCTAGATAATCATATTATCCGTAAAAATGAAAATTTGGTGTCTGAATTCCAGCTTGTGTATTACTCTTGCTCCTGACTAGCCAATTCTAGTTTATGGAACAATGTTAAATAATAGTATGGAACAATGTTAAATAATAGTAATGCTCCCAGACATATCTTTCTTCCCCCTACTTTAATGATTATGTGTCAGTGTTGTTTCACCATTAAAGATGTTAAGTTTGTGTTGAGATATATTTGATTAAATTATGCAATATAAATATTTTTCAAAATTTAACTTAATGCGACAATTCAAAAAACAAGTACAGAGGTTAAGTTTCTTTTTTTTTTTTTTTAAAGATTTTATTTATTTATTTGACA
>NW_023212642.1:0-578 GCF_002007445.2 Ailuropoda melanoleuca
TATAGTCCTTATGGCAGCCCCCAGAGTAGGCACGTCCATCCTCCAGATGAAGGTGGGGGTTCTGATAGGCCAAGAGGTTCCCAGTGCCTTAGCCCGTAAGGATGGGGGCATCTGAGGCTGGGGCCTTGTGACTGAGCAGGTCTGTTGCACTGACTTCGGGGGGGTGGGCATTGCATTAGGGAGGTGCCACAATTGCCCAGTTGGAGGACTGTGTGTGGTCGGAGGCATTCTGGAGCAGTCTTTGTGGGCAAAATGGCCTTGGTGGGAGCCGCAGATGGATTTCGTGTTGTGTTGACACCCCCCGTCCTGTGCATGGCAGACTGTCTTAATGGGCCATGTGACCATGCCCGTAGGGCCTGGATCCTTCCACCACTGTGGTTAGAAACAGGAGCTGGTTGGACAGATAGGAGCCCAAAACCCAAATCTGACAATATTCTGTGTAAACACAATGTGTGACAGGTGCTCAAAATGTCACTGGTACGGCTTTGCTGATGCCAATCTCCTATTCATGGTGGTACTCGAGCTGAAACTGTCTGCACCGTCTTTCTTCCTTTCCCCTTCCCTCCTTCCTTCCTTCC
>NW_023212643.1:0-578 GCF_002007445.2 Ailuropoda melanoleuca
TTTTAAAAAAAAAAAGAACAGAGGCTCAGGGACCTGTGGGACTGACAAAAGATTTGAAATTAATGTCATCAGGGTCCCAGAAGGAGAGGAGCAAGAGGGGAGGGTTGAAAAAGTACTCAAAGACTTCCCTACAAAGGTGCAAAATGAGTTCCATAGAAGAAAGATTGCCATTTCAGTAGATGGTTCTGGATCAACTGGACATTCATAAATTAAAAAAATGAACTTCCACCTAAGTCTCACACCTTATATGAACATTAATTTAAAATGGATCATGGAACTAAATGTAAAACATAGAAATAATAAAACTGTTAGAAAAAAATAGAAAAATTTTAGAATCTAACACTAACCAAAATTCTTAGACTTGATACCAAAAGCATGATACATAATAGGAAAAGTTTGTAAATTGGACTTCATCAAAATTGGAAACTTTTGCTCTGTGAATGATTCTGTTAAGAGGGTGAAAAGCTATAGAGTTGTAAAAAATTTTTGCAAACCACATATGTATCAAAGGACTAGAAGGGGCGCCTAGGTGGCACAGCGGTTAAGCGCCTGCCTTCGGCTCAGGGCGTGATCCCGGC
>NW_023212644.1:0-2305 GCF_002007445.2 Ailuropoda melanoleuca
AGACAGACAGTCAGCATGAAAGGGAACCCAAGCAGGGGAGTGGGAGAGGAAGAAGCAGGCTCCCGGTAGAGAAGCCCGATGAGGTACTCCTTTCCGGAATGTTGTGATCACACCCTAATCTGAAGACAGGAGCTTAATGATTGTGCCACTCATGCGCTCCGGGTTGTGGGCTTCTTGATTTTTCAGCCTGACTTCTGGGGGAGGGGCCTGCTGGCTGGTACTCAAAAAACCCTGTTTGGGTAGAGTCTCCGTGTCCCCTGCGAGGGGNGGAAGAAGCAGGCTCCCGGTAGAGAAGCCCGATGAGGTACTCCTTTCCGGAATGTTGTGATCACACCCTAATCTGAAGACAGGAGCTTAATGATTGTGCCACTCATGCGCTCCGGGTTGTGGGCTTCTTGATTTTTCAGCCTGACTTCTGGGGGAGGGGCCTGCTGGCTGGTACTCAAAAAACCCTGTTTGGGTAGAGTCTCCGTGTCCCCTGCGAGGGGTAATGGGGATGGGCGCCCTGTGAGTAGGTATTTCCAGGCTTTTGTTTTCTGGAGGCTTTCCCTGGCGGTTTGCTCTGCCTCTTCTGAGAGTCAAAGCAGCTGCGGCTGAAATTCAGCCTCTGTCTCAGAACAGAGGGATCGCGGATCATTCTCCACTGATGTTCTGGCCACTTTAAGTCTGTTTCTGTTGGTGCTGCTCAACCCTGCAGCATCCCGGGCTTGCGCCCCACACCCGGTGTCCCAGCCCTCACTTCCAGGGCCGGTGCGTCTCTGTCCTTTGTGTTTCCAACCCCGCCAGCCGCCAGTCACCAGCCGCCCCACGCAGGCTCCCAGAGCTCCCGGTCTCCATCTGGTGTCTCGCGGGTGCTGACCGTGAGTCCGCCTGCTCCCCCGTGCAGTTGGCCCTCCAGCTGCCAGCCACCAGCCACCAGCCGCCAGCCACCCCATGCACGCTCCCGGAGCTCCCAGTCTCAGCCTGAATCCAGCGAGCACACCGGAGCTCTGGAGCTCCGTGAGATGCTTGGTGGCACACGCTCCCGGCTCACGGACTCAGTCTGTTGTTTCCAGGGTGCGGGTCCGCGGTCCGCCCACTCCCTGGTGCAGGTGGCCTGCCAGCCGCCAGCCGCCAGCTGCCCCGCACGCTCCCAGAGTTCCCGTTCTCAGTCTGCTGTCTCACGGGTGCCATCCGCGAGTCCGCCTGCTCCCCTGTGCAGGTGGCCTGCCAGCTGCCAGCCGCCCCACACGCACTCCTGGAGCTCCTGTTCTCAGTCTGCTGTCTCAAGCATGCAGGTCCTTGGTCCGTCCGCTCCCCCGTGCAGGTGGCTACTGCTTCCCAGTGCCCTGACACGGCAGCTCCCTCCCCCTTAGGTTTATCTTCTGTGCGTGGTTTCACAGCTTCCCGTTCATACCTTGATACTCAGTGCTGGAAATGTTCATTTGTAGAGATCCAGATGTATCTTCCTGCATCTCAGGCTGATTCCGTGGATGTTCCTGCTGGTCTGGTACCTATCCAGCTCAACTCAGGGGACCGGCTGAAAAAGGGGTCCCCTACTCCTCTGCCATCTTAACTCTCTCCCTATCTAAAATTAGCATTTGCTAACCATCATAAGGAATTAGATGCAAGAATGGGTTAAATGTAAATATATGGGTGAATCAAAATAAACATTGGCTATGTAAAATAATGTGACATAAATAAAATAATATAAAATAAAAAAATTATGTAATTAATGAAACATAAAGCATCATATTGAAATATACAATATATAAAACATCTATAAAACAAATTATAATACAAGACTGTATATATATAACTTAGAGGAGCCAAGAGAGAAGAATAACCTACAGGACCATGTCCGTGGAGAAATATATCCATATAAAGCCCCTTCCAACACAACCCATCTCTCCACCACCCAAGCAACAGCCCTTGCTGCTGTGGCTACCGCTGAACATACCGCCCACACCCTCTTCCATCTCTGCCTAGTACCATACTGCTGCTGCCCTCGCCACCCGGTAACAACTCACAATCCTTGCCCTCACCACCACCTGGGACTCAGAGACCTATCCAACCGTGCCATCCTCTTCCCCGCCAGGGAACCCACGACGCCATGGCCCTTGATGTCACTGCGCACCTACAAAGCACGNTGCACCTACAAAGCACGTGCCACTGCCAGTAGGGCCCCTGACCTCACTGAAGCACCACCACCGTCAACGCCACGGAAATCAGCACCCGTGCCACAGCACGACCAAGGAACTCCCCGACCACGGAACTCCCCGCCGCTGCCATCACCACCCTCACCGCCCCTTGCGTCGCAGCCCAA
>NW_023212645.1:0-578 GCF_002007445.2 Ailuropoda melanoleuca
TCAAAATACCAAAACCATTTTTCACAGAGCTAGAACAAATAATCCTAAAATTTGTATGGAACCAGAAAAGACCCTGAATAGCCAAAGTCATGTTGAAAAATAAAAGCAAAGTGGGAGGTATCATAATACCAGACTTCAAGCTGTATTACAAAGTTATAATCACCAAGACAGTATGGTACTGGCACAAAAACACACACATACATCAATGAACAAAAGAGAGAACCCAGAAATGGACCCACAACTAAATGGTCAACTAATCTTCAAAAAGCTGGAAAGAATATCCAACGGAAAAAAGTCTCTTCCACAAATGGTGCTGGGAAAACTGGACAGCGACATGCAGAAGAATGAAACTGGACCACTTTCTTATACCATACACAAAAATAAATTCAAAATGGATGAACACTTAAATGTACAAACTATCAAAAATCCTAGAGGAGAAAACAGGCAGCAACCTCTTTGACCTCAGCCTCAGCAACTTCTTTCTATACATGTCTCCAGAGGCAAAGGAAACAAAAGCAAAAATGAACTACTGGGACCTCATCAAGATAAAAACTTTCTGCACAGCAAAGGCAACAATC
>NW_023212646.1:0-578 GCF_002007445.2 Ailuropoda melanoleuca
AAGTTTTTTATCAGCGCTCACTCTTGGTGGTGGGCCCTCCGTGGGTCCGTGCAAACGTGTAGGGACGTGTCCCCATCAGGAGGGCGTCACACGGAGCAGTCCCACTTCCTGAGGAATGCACTCGCCTGCGCATCCCTCCTCCATCCCCAGCCCCAAGTAACCACAGACCATTTTACTGTCTCTGTAATTCTGCCTTTTCCAGAAGGTCAGAGCCGGAATCACACCGTGTGTAGCCGTTTCAGATTTACTTCTTCCACTGAGAAATAAGCATTGAAGCTCCCCCCCTCCCACCCCATCTTCTCATGGTTTCTTCTTAGTGCTGAGTAATCGTCCGCAGTCCCAATGAGCCACAGCTCATTTATCTGTTCACCTGCCGCAGGGCATCCCAGTGGCTTCCCAGTGTGGCCAGCGCTTGGTGAGGCTGCCGTGGACATCTGTGCATGGCGACAACTTAGGTTTTTGTTGTTTTGTTTTTTAAGATTTTATTTACTTATCTGAGAGAGAGACAGAAAGAGCACAAGCATGGGGAGGGTCGAGGGAGAAGCAGGCTCCCTGCTGAGCAAGGAGCCCAACTCAGG
>NW_023212647.1:0-578 GCF_002007445.2 Ailuropoda melanoleuca
TCATTCTAGCACTAGAGCAGGGGGATGTGGAGGCCCTGGAGGGGAAGGAATCCAGTGAGTTTGGGGAGAAGCTTCCAGTCTTCAACCTAACATGCCCTCGGGCACTGTAGTCTGAGTGGTCTGCCCACGTGGCTATGCATTAAAATCTGCGAAATTCCACAAATCAGAGAAAATTCACTCAGACAATGTGCTGAAATTTCTGGTTCAAAAAGTTTCATCACCAGATCTAGAAACTACAAACTAGAAAGAGGACCTGCTTCTAGCAAAATTACATAGTGAATAAAGTTCCCTTTCCAAGTCATCAACCTGGCTTTTCTTTCCCCTTTCTCTCTTCTGATGGCACAGCTTTCCCTACTGTTCTGACAGCATGGCTTCCAGTATCATCACAGGCTCCTGGGTACAGGTGTTTGAGGTCAGTCGTGGGGTTCCCTCTTGGTGTTGAACTGAGGGATGGTGAATGTAAATGTCATTCTACCAACAGAGGGGTGTTTTGTTCCATGGAGAAAGTGGTGGAAGAAACAAGGGGGCAGAGAGGTCCACACCATCATGAGTATCATGGCATGTAGTCAATATTTACT
>NW_023212648.1:0-679 GCF_002007445.2 Ailuropoda melanoleuca
CAAGAGTCACACACCCTCCCGACTGAGCCAGCCAGGCACCCACGTAGTTGTTAAATTTAACGTGTGAATTTTTTCAAATCTGTAACTCAGAAATACTGGTGATTGGATTTTTCTGGTCCCTTTCTTCTTTCCTCATGTGAATATTGGGCCCTGCTTGATAATCATATGTGTATTTGGAGTCTTTAAAACATTCAGCTTGGATGATGATGATTATTAATTTTTTATTACTAGGTTCTTTCTCCAGTCCGTAACTACCATCTTCTATTCGTAGATAGGAAATTAGAGCTATTAGTTTGCTATTCAGAGTTCACATAAGAAAACCATGTGAATTTTGAAATGAGGTTTTATCTTTTTTCATAAATCATAGTAGTATTTAAAAATGCCTCAAAATGCTATGATCCCATAAGCATTTCTCTTCCACAATTTAAATCTTTTAAGATTGATTTTTAAAAAGGAGTATGCTTACAAAATCTTAAATCAGTGTTATGTGATTAAATCTTTTTATTAATCTTAAAAATGCTGTTCATTACAGAGTTGAATACTTGCNTTGAATACTTGCCTGTATATGTTATTTTCCTAAAGTTTTATTTATTTCAGAGAGAGAGAGAGTGTGTGTGTGGTGGGGGGAGAGGGTAAGAGGGAGAGGAAGAGAGAGGGAGAGAAGCTGACTCCCCACTGA
>NW_023212649.1:0-578 GCF_002007445.2 Ailuropoda melanoleuca
CCAGCCAATTCTCTAGTGGCAACCAGGGTGATATTTTTCATGTAAATTAGATTATACCACTCTCTCGTTCACTAACCTCCTTTTGACTTCCTTCTACAGTCCAAGTCCACTTAAGATACATATGATGCTTTCCAAAGCTCTGCACAATCTGAACCTCTACTGCTCCAAACTTGTCTCTTACATCTCTCCATTTTCTTCTCCTTCATCTAGCAACACCCCAAGTGTACTTTTCTCTGCCTGGATACTCTTCCCCAGATCTTCTCTGGAACCACCTCTCATTCTATTAAGGTCCATATTCAAACCAAATCCCCTCAGCAAGGTCTTGTCTGAACAACATGTCTGAGATAGACCTCTTGATAAGTCTCCATCTGTTTATGTTTTTTCACTGTACTGCTTGACATTATTTTATAATCCTGTTTGTTTATTTTTTGTTTCACCTGCTAAAATGTAAACTCCATCCATACAACTCAACACCAAAAAAACCAAATAATCTAATTAAAAATGTGTAGAAGACATGAACAGACATTTCTCCAAAGAAGACATCCAGATGGCCAACAGACACATGAAAAGATGCTCAA
>NW_023212650.1:0-578 GCF_002007445.2 Ailuropoda melanoleuca
TCTCTTATAGTAATAGGTGCTTATATATATATAATATATATATTATATATATAGATAGAGATAATATATATAGATTAGAGATAGATTATAGAGAGATAGATATTACACATAAAATTGAATAAGGCAATCCTAGATTATATATTCTTCTTCTACTAAAATCATCAAACATCATTCAAACAATATTCCTCTTTGTTAATTCATTTGACCTGCACATTTTCTTGCAAGGTAGGTGTGTCCTCTTGCTTTGAATAAAGAGAAATCTATATTCAGAGTTTCAGCTGTGATACAGTAAGTTTCATCGAGTATAGTAAAGTCGGGCTAGAAATAGAATGGGATGCTACTAGCTAGCATTTCTCTCTAGCATTCTCCCTCCACAGCATATAAAACATCAAATCCCTATCACCATGTAGATTATATCCAAGAGAAGACAAATTCTGAGCCATCAGAGAAAAATTTCAAATGATACCTTAACTCCTGGTTCTGACTCCAAAAATCAGGTTCTGTAAACTGCATGGTGAGGTAAATGGAAAACTAGATACCCAAATGAATAATGGTGAAGAGGAAGACAGGGCAAAGAC
>NW_023212651.1:0-578 GCF_002007445.2 Ailuropoda melanoleuca
TTCTGCCTTTTCCCCCATGTATGGCCTTTGGTGTTTATTGTGTGATTTCTTGCGTAGCGCGATGACTTAGGGATGCGTGTGTGGTGGTCTCACAGGAATGGAGTATGACTGCTTTAGGTTTATTGCTCATTGTCTTGTCTCTGCCTTGTCCCCCAACAATGTCATTTCAAGGGGGCAGAGCCTTTTGATCATTGGCTTGCAGTTGCGTTCCCAGGCCCTGGAACAGTGTCTGGCACAGAACAGGGGCTTAACAAATACTTGGTGAATGAATGAGTTATCAGATCTTTTGCTGGAAATGGTGTTCTAGCCACATTCTGTTGCAAATTAATGGTCCTATTAAAATTACTACAGTTAAGGGATATAGCATAGTGGATGAGTTTGGCAAACAGGTCTGGCTCTTTGGCTGACACAGCCCACTAAGGGAAGGCAAAAATGGTAGTGTGGAATGTAGGTCACATAGCTTTTGAGAATTTGAATCGGAGAAGAAATGTTCTAACAACATATTAAAAGTCAATTAAAGCAAGAACAATCAGAATAATAATACAAGAGGCCAGCCCTGTGGGAGACGTTATGTTCAC
>NW_023212652.1:0-578 GCF_002007445.2 Ailuropoda melanoleuca
TTTCCTGGTGTATTTAGTGCCATGTTTTAAGCATTTTTGTGCTTTGGGTGGTAATTTTACTCTTTGAAATGGCCTCCAAGCATACTGCTGAAGTTTTGTCCAGCGTTCCTAAGTGCAAGAAGGGTACTGATGCACTTATAGAGAAAATATGTGTGTGCACGAGATAAGCATCCTTCAGACACGATTTATGACACTGGCGTATGTGAGTTTATGTGAGTTCAATGTTAACAAATCAATGATTTGGTCCTCCCAGAAAAGGAAAATGAGAATTCCCTAATCTGTAGGGGAGGATTCCCCAGAAAGGGCTAAAACAATGCCTGTAGTGCGTGGGGAAGCGACAGAAAAGATGGAAAAGCAGCTACATTTGGGGACACATGAGATGACAGCTGACAAAGGCTGCAGAGTGGGCGTCCTTGTGAGATTTAGAACTTCAGGGTCACCATACCCATTAGGTAGGAAAATGTGAACCCCACGTAGCTAGCACTGGCTGGTTTGCATGTTTCAAAAGGCATGAAAAATGTGAAACTTCAGGCAGGGCAGAGTCAACAGGTCAGGAAGTAGCAGAAACTTTCAATATC
>NW_023212653.1:0-578 GCF_002007445.2 Ailuropoda melanoleuca
CTTACTTACAACCTTTCCATTCTCTTCACACTGTATGTCTTTATTACTATTCTAAAATGTTTCTACGTTTTCAAGGATAGTTCTATCCTTTTTCCAAACATCTGTCTCAGAATCTTTGAATCCTGGGCTTTTTAGGTGTCTGACAGACAGAATGGATTCTTTCTCTCATGTTACAACAACCAGAAGAGAGTCAGGCTGACATCCCCTCTTCCCTGAATTATCAGTTATGTCTTTTCCAGCTGCTTTTTATCTTCCAGAATTGTTAATCTCCCCTCTACTGATTGTCCTATTTGTGTAAATGTGGTTGCTTTAAATCTTCAATGTTCCTTTAAAATTAATTTAATGTGGTCTCTTAAAAAGGGAAAGATTAATGCGCGTGGTGAAGCAGCAAACAAAAATAGGGACTTTACAATTTTGAACATATTTTCTGCACTTAATTTCATTTCATTTCAATTTAAAAGTGAAGGAGTTTATTGAAAGTCAAGTTGGAGCAACCATTAAAATTTTTGATGAATGCATTTCTCCTTTTTAAAACTTTTTATTTTTACGTAATTATAGATCCACGGGGAGTTGCAAAA
>NW_023212656.1:0-1222 GCF_002007445.2 Ailuropoda melanoleuca
AAACCAGCCCTACAGGAGATATTAAGGGGGGCTCTATAAAGGTAAAAAGGCCCCAAGAGTGATACAGAGCGTTAAGTCACAACCGATACAAACAAAGAATTTACTGGCAACATGTTATCATTAAAATTCTATCTCTCCGTTCTCAGTGCCAATGTAAACGGTTTAAACTCGCCCATAAAACTCCACAGGGTTGCAGATTGGATAAAAAGACATGACCCATCCATTTGCTGCCTACAAGAGACTCATTTTGAACCCAAAGGTGCATTCAGACTTAGAGTAAGGGGATGGAGTATCATCTTCCATGCAAATGGACCTCAAAAGAAAGCTGGAGTAGCAATTCTCATATCAGATAGACTGGATTTTAAACTAGGGGCTATCGAGAGAGACACAGAAGGGCGCTATGTTATTCTTAAAGGAAGTATTCAACAAGTGGATATGACAATTATAAATATATATGCCCCCAACAGGGGAGCAGCAAGATACACAAGCCAACTCTTAACCAGAAAAAAGGGACATATAGATAAAAACACATTAATAGTAGGGGACCTCAACAGCCCACTATCAGAAATAGATAGAACACGCTGGCAAAAACTAAGCAAAGAATCAAAGGCTTTGAATGCCATACTTGACGAGTTGGACCTCATAGATATATATAGAACACTACACCCCAGAACCAAAGAATACTCATTCTATTCTAATGCCCATGGAACATTCTCAAGAATAGATCATGTTCTGGGACACAAAACAGGTCTCAAACAGGTCTCAACTGATACCAAAAGGTTGAAATTATGCCATGTATATTCTCAGACCACAACACTCTGAAATTGGAACTCAACCACAAGGAAAAACCTGGAAGAAACTCAAACTCTTGGAGACTAAGAACCATCCTGCTCAAGAATGACTCGATAAACCAGGAAATCAAAAAACAAATTAAACAATTTATGGAGACCAACGAGAATGAATACACAACGGTCCAAAACCTATGGGATACTGCAAAGGCAGTCCTAAGGGGGAAATACATAGCCATCCAAGCCTCACTCAAAAGAATAGAAAAATCTAAAATGCAGTTTCTATATTCTCACCTCAAGAAGCTGGAATAGCAAGAGAGGGAACAGGCCTAATCCACTCACGAGGAAGCAGTTGACCAAAATTAGAGCAGAAATCAATGAATTAGAAAACAGAAGTACAGTAGAGCAAATCAACAGGACTAGAAGCTGGTTCT
>NW_023212656.1:1449-1820 GCF_002007445.2 Ailuropoda melanoleuca
AAGACTGAAACAGGAAGAAATAGATTTCTTAAATAGGCCAATAAACTATGAAGAAATTGAGTCAGTGATAAACAACCTTCCAAATAACAAAACTCTAGGCCTGGACAGTTTTCCTGAGAAATTCTACCAAACATTCAAAGAAGAAATAATACCTATTCTCCTAAAGCTATTTCAAAAAACAGAAACAGAAGCAAACTACCAAACACATTCTATGAGGCTAACATTACCTTGATCCCCAAACCAGGAAAAGACCCCCTCAAAAAGGAGAATTACAGACCGATTTGCCTAATGAATATGGATGCCAAAATCCTCATCAAGATCCTGGCTAATAGAATCCAACAGTACATTAAAAGGATTATCCATCATGACCA
>NW_023212657.1:0-578 GCF_002007445.2 Ailuropoda melanoleuca
TGTCCCTGCTCGCTCGCTGCAAGCTGCATCAGGTCCAGCTGGCCTGGCTCTCGACTTTTTGTTGTAGGAGGGAACAGTGCCACGGTCTAAGCCAAGGTTACTTGGGTTCTGTAGGCAAATGAATTTCTAACCGATCAATTGGGGTTCCCTGTATCTCCTCAAAATCTGAACTTCATGCCACTCGGGAATCTTTTTTTTAAAAAAAATTTTTATTTATATAGTTATTCATTTATTTATTTATTTAGTGTGAGGGGAGAGGGGCAGAGGGAGAGGGAGAATCTAAGCAGACACCGGGTTGAGCCTGGCTTGGGGCTCCGGCTCCCGACCCCGAGATCACGACCTGAGCCGAAATCAAGAGTCAGACGCTTCACCTACTGAGTACCCAGGCACCCCAGGAATCTTTTTGTCAGTGCCAGGCTTTTGTTAAGGAAAAAACCACCACAGAACAATGAAGTTCTAGTTTCATAAGGAAACACTCTTTCTCCTAATACTTCCCAGTCTCTTCAACACTCCTGTTCTGTGCAGACCCACCCCCATTTCTAAGGCAGCTCATCTCTGGAATTGCCCCAAGGGCGGAC
>NW_023212658.1:0-578 GCF_002007445.2 Ailuropoda melanoleuca
TGGGGACTCCAGCAATGCAGACGAACCTGGGGGTGGCACTGCTCACTGTGGCCCTATGGGTGATTTGTTCACCGGTGCTGAGCACAGAAGGTAAACGGAAACTGCAGATCGGAGTCAAAAAGCGAGTGGACAACTGTCCCATCAAGTCCCGTAAGGGCGACGTGCTCCACATGCATTACACGGGAAAACTGGAAGACGGGATGGAGTTTGATAGCAGCTTAACTCGCGATCAGCCCTTTATCTTCTCGTTGGGCACTGGACAAGTCATCAAAGGCTGGGATCAGGGCCTGCTTGGGATGTGCGAGGGTGAGAAGAGGAAATTAGTCATTCCCTCCGAGCTGGGTTATGGAGATCGGGGGGCACCACCCAAAATCCCAGGCGGCGCCACGTTAATTTTCGAAGTTGAGCTCTTGAAGATCGAACGGCGGCAAGAACTATAGCTACGCGTTTCTTCCAGGAAGAGGGGCTTGTGGGAGGGGGTGCGCACGAGAGAGGTGGGCAGACAGGCCGGAGGAGGCACCGGAGAAGGGTTTGTCGATCATAGATGGGCCAAATAAAAAGCACACACCAGATTTGCC
>NW_023212659.1:0-298 GCF_002007445.2 Ailuropoda melanoleuca
CCTACAACTACCAAGTGACAGAACCAGGATGCTAGCATACCTCTTGACTTCAAATATGGTGCTCACACCATTCGGTTGCACCTGCCTGTGCTAAGAGATCAGGCCCTTTTTATCTTATATGATAAGTACGGCTGCACAAAGATACTCAATGCATACTATTTTAACTATCTGAAATGGTTTTTAACTATTAAAACATCAGAAAAGCAGGGGCGCCTGTGTGGCTCAGTGGGTTCTGGGATCTAGCTCCATGTGCTCAGCGGGAAGCCTGCTTCTCCCTCTCCCTCTGCCCCCTCCCCAC
>NW_023212659.1:326-1311 GCF_002007445.2 Ailuropoda melanoleuca
CCCCCTGCTCATGCTCTCTTTCTCTCTCTCTCTCCCTCTCTCTCTCAAATAAGTAAAATCTGTTTAAAATAAATAAATGCAACACCACTAAACCAAATTGTTATTATAATTTCAATGCTCCTTGTGAATCTACTTGACAATCCGAATATAATACTTTCAGGGACCCTGGATGGCTCAGCCGGTTGAGTGTCAAACCCTTCAAATCAGTTGGGCTCTGCGCTCAAGAGTGGAGTCAGATTCAGATTCTCTCTCCCTCTCCCTCCCGCCCACTCACTCACTCTCTCAAATAAATAAATACATAAAATCTTTNTATACATAAAATCTTTTAAAACTGTGTATATATATTTAATACTTTCATGTCCCAGGCATTATTGTTTCAAGTTCCAAGTTGTAAAAAACTATAATCCAAACTCTTTCTAGATCTCATTAGGAGCTTTGCACATCCCTATACACCACAGATTCATACATTTGGCCCTAGGTCAGCCTGGACCAATTCTTTAGTTTTTTAGATATCTTAATTTCAAAACCCAAACTAATTCCTTTTCAGTTCTAAGCCTCAGTTTTCTGCAATAATACTACGCAGCTTTCATTACGTTAAGCTTGCAAATTAGCAGAACTGTATTATGCTATATCATTATATTTACACATAATTATTTTGTCAATTACAGGTAAAAGGATAAGGAAATACTTTTTATGGGCAAATACAGAGATAAGAGAGTAAAGCCTGAGCATTCCTTTCATGTTTTAACATCACTCAATGCTTATANTCATCACTCAGTGCTTATATTGTAAAACAATAAGAAGAAAACAGTACCTCAGAATCCCAAGGTGATTCACTCTCTTCCTCTTCTCCCAATCCGATGCCCATAACTACAAAATATAGTCACAGGTACATTAATTAGAACATGTATTAGTATGAATTTCAAACATATATACAAGCCTATCCGTAGTTAAGAATATTCCAATAATATAAAAGTGATAGGAG
>NW_023212660.1:0-578 GCF_002007445.2 Ailuropoda melanoleuca
AAAAAAAAATCTGTCCTGGTGAAAGCAAAAACTTTTTGCATTTAATTCTAACCAAGCTTCAATTGTGAAAATGAAAATAGAAACTTATTGTTGGCAGATGAGTAAACTAGCACACAATTTTTTAAACCAGCAGATATTTCCTCCTTTATCTGTGAACATCTTGTCTTATTTCCTTCCAATTACATTTTTTTTCTTCCATGAACAGCAACTATGTCATTTCTATCATTCTCCTGCTGGTGGCCTTCTGGAAGATGATTGAATTACCCAGTCTTTGGAAGGAACAAGCTGTTTTATGTCTCGAGTGCCATGGATTTTGTAGATTCCCTAGCTCTGGGGTCTTTCTCAGGTTATTACAGATTTTAAGCTCCTTTCAGTGAGTAATGTTCTCCTGAAGGAAATGAAGGAACGAAAACTCTGGCTACATGCAGTTCTCCCGGGCACAAAATCACGGTAATGAGCTTCTCCTACAACTTAATGAAAGATGGAAATTGTGAGAAGTCAGGGTTTCTCAAACTAGTTAAGAGACTATCTGCATCAAATTCCCCTGTATGCTTTGTTAAATTACAGATTTTGGATTC
>NW_023212661.1:0-578 GCF_002007445.2 Ailuropoda melanoleuca
GATGGACTGCTCGACCCCAGGACACGCTCATCACATCATTTCCTAACACGTCCGGTGAAATGACACAATCACTGTCTTTCAGGAACTTAAAAATCTATGAAAGAGGCCACATGATGTTTGTGTTGGAAATCACGGTTGAGTGGCCGCTCATTATGACACAGCAATCATACTAGCTCATGCAAAGTTCACCAGAAGGCTCACTTTCTCCAAGGTCTTTTCTCAAGAGGAATTTGTCATAACTTGCAGATGGTGTGTTGGTAAACGTTAACCTTGAGTCAGGACAAATAACCTTCTGTCTTCAGAACCAACGTAAGTACAGGTGAGCAGCACGATGACGGAACTGAGAGCAGAGGGAAACGGCAATTTCAGGCATGGCGAAAAGCTTACACTAATGGTAACACATATCACCTAATAAATGTTGGCATGAACTTAATCAGTTTATAACAACCTCCCTTTCTTCTTAATACACCTGCCTTTAAAATACCATCTCTTTAATGCATAAAATTAGACCAAAGTTTGCAGTTGAACTTTTCCACTATGTAGATTCTGACTACATGAGAATCAACTACAAGTTTTTA
>NW_023212662.1:0-578 GCF_002007445.2 Ailuropoda melanoleuca
GTGGTGGGAAAAAGAACCATTTCATTCCCCTCTCCTGACCCAGCCCCAGAAGGGGTAGCTTGTAAACATATGGAGAGTGGGGAAGAGAAAGTGCTGAGCGCCTTGACTCAAACGTCATTCGTGTGCCAGTTTTCCAGGCAGACGAAAATGAAAATCGGTGGCGAAACACACAGAGGGAAGTGAAACTTGGAGAAAGGGAAAAACAACCCAGAGCGGCTTCTCCTCCCGGTGATTCCTGCTCCCGGGTGTAAGGCTGCACTCCATGGCAACAGTATTCACACTTCGCTGAAATAAAACTCCTACCAGCTGGACCCCTTATTAAAGACGAGCCCCAGGATTAGCATATCCGTGCGAGCGAGGAGCGGCTCCGGCTGCCCCCATCCGCTGGACGGGCTTCCAGAGGTGCAGGGGCCCCCCGAGGCACAGTAGCGTGGAAGTCTCGCTCCGCCAGACCCCAGAGACTCTCTGGCCGTTCCACCCAGAGTTCGCAACTGCCACCGGACCAGGGTGCCTGAGGACAGCGGGGGCCCCTAGACCTAAAAGCAGGCCATATTGAGCCCTGGGGTGAAGGGGGGGGG
>NW_023212663.1:0-578 GCF_002007445.2 Ailuropoda melanoleuca
GCCACCCTGTGCTCACAGTGCTTCCAATCAGCCTGGAGACTGGGACTGCGGGGCTTGCCCAGCCAGCTTCCAGAGCCTTCCAGAACCTTCCTAGAGCTGAGGCCTGGCCAGAGGCGGGCCTGGTGCAGACTGGTTAGGTGCTGGCCTCTCAGGGAGCACCTGAGGGAGTCAAGCTGCCAGGAGGGACCTTCACCCAGGGGCCCCAGGGGCCCCAAACCCCAGTCCAGGGGACTGGGAGCCTGAAAGAAACTGCAGCATTTCTATTTAGAAGGTTCTGGCAACTTCCAACCAGGACAATTTTATTTTTTGTCCTAATGATATCTGGGTCGTTCAGGGGAGCTCTAGGACATGAAAGTTCTTGACTGGATTCCTTCACCTTCACGCTTCTTCCAACGTTCTGATTCTGTCAAGTTCTCCTCTTTGTTCTGTGTTTTGACTTTCAGGATTCCCCACCAGCCAAACCCCACCAAAGGCGAGGGCCACTGGGGGTAGGAAGAGGGGCTCCACCAACTCTGTTTGCAAGAGGTTTTTCCCTCTGAATTCCAAAAATGGGGCAAAGCGGGGGCCCAGCCTGGACT
>NW_023212664.1:0-578 GCF_002007445.2 Ailuropoda melanoleuca
CACTGAGGGACATCCATGCCTGAAAGGTGCTCAGGTGGTGAAACGTGGCAGACTCCTAAGTGGGAGAGTGTGGTCTCAGGATCCCCAGGGTTACAGAAAGAACAGGGGTGCCTGAGTGCAGCAGAGCCCCAGCATTGGAGCAGGGAAGCCGGTTGCAATCAGCAAGCCCCAGGAGTGGCCTCTCAGCTGGGTGTTGCCATAAACTGCAAACTGTGGCACAATCCACAAACACTCTCCAAGTAGGGGCCCAGCAAGGGACAACTGCGAGACCATGCTCCTTCCCCCAGGTTGAGTGGCATGGGTGCGTGCACGATGGGGCAACTGCTCCCTGAGCAAGAGCCCAATGAGCCCGGGGGGGCTACAGTGAGACACCCCCTACCCCCAGGATTAGTGGGGGTGTGCACCACAGGAATCTTTGGAATTTGGCGCACACAAAAGGGATTGACTGCTTTTCCATGAAGGTGCATTGAAGAGTGGGGGCAGCTATCCTTTTGCTCTGGAGCTGGAGATCAGGCTACTGCCATTTTTTTTTTCCATCCTCTAAAGTGTTGGGAAAAGCCTTCAGGGAACAAAAGCCA
>NW_023212665.1:0-578 GCF_002007445.2 Ailuropoda melanoleuca
CCTGTGTAGATATCTAACACCACCTTGCTCTATGATTTTGGGGAAATTCTATCCCTTTCAAAGCCCCATCTGTAATATTGAGACAATAATCACAACTAATTTATAGATCAGAGAGCTATTCTAAATAAATCAGCACCTAGCATTGAAACACTCAGTAAAGAGTTGCTATGAATATCTCCACTCTTTAAGACACAGCAGAGTGACCTTTTGCTGACTGTTTGGCCTTGTTCCATAATATCTATGTGAAGCTCTTACTTAGGTAAAGCTGTATTGAATCAACCTTCAATATTATTATTATTCCCTTCTTATACAAAAACCAGGACTGGATTACCAAACCAATGAAATAAGCATGCTTAAGACACCAGAAAAGGGGGTAAGAGACGTATCCGGAAGGCTTACAGAACTCATTACATCATGCCATCTTCCTGATTGTGATCATTACATGGCATGGCCCCGTTACCTGGGAAGCAGAGATCTCCCCAGAGAAAGTGTGAAGCTCTATCCCCGGTTAGGAAAGAGACAGAATCAGATAAACGTTTTGGGGCTTCTTATTTCAAATTCTCTTGCATTTTTTTTTT
>NW_023212666.1:0-579 GCF_002007445.2 Ailuropoda melanoleuca
AGGCAAAAAAGAAAAAGCAAAAAAAAAAAAAAAAAAGAAAGAAAGAAAGAAAAAAAGGATACAAGTTTGTAGTTGCAGTAGAGGTGATAAGAGAAACCTTCTCACTGCTGCCTCGTCCCCAAGGAGGTATTGATTGGAGCTGGTTTATCTGGCGGAGGTGACTTCTACCCCAAGGCAAGAAGAAGGTGGTTAGAGAGAGCCCAGAGACTCCAACTGGCCCAGACATTGCTGGAGAAACCCCACTCTCTCCACCAGCACACAGTGGTCTGAGGTGGGAACTCTGTGATTGAAGGGAAAGAGGATATAGGGAAAGAAACAGTAAGAATTTCGAACAGACTTGAAGGCATTGAGCTCAGCAGAAAGTTTACCCATGAACCTCTGGGAACACCACCTTTTGGGATTTCTCCACAGGACGTGGACATCCCCAACAAACCAAGTGCTCGATCCCCACCTCTTCTCACTCTGCTGCCACCTCCCTGTGCGTGCCTCCAGTGCTGCCACGAGAGGAGGCTCCGGTAGGTAGGGAGCATGCTCAGAAAGGCAATGGTGGGTAGCAGGGAAGAAACCACAAACTCAAGC
>NW_023212667.1:0-579 GCF_002007445.2 Ailuropoda melanoleuca
AAAAAAAAAACCCACCAAAATTCTGAATTCAATTCAGTGGTTTTTACATGCTCTTGGAACAACGTATAAATAAAACAAATTAACACTAGTTCATGTTTATATTCTTAATCATTTCTATCTTTCCTTCTGAAATTTGTAATCTACAATTAAATACTGGCATTTCCTCAACTTAAACACTACAGTTCCTTGAAAGCTAGATGAAGATTGCAGCCTGGTAGTTTCTACCTACCAACTTGGCAACTTATATTGGAGGAACAAGTGAGCGCTCCTCTCAGTACTTAATCCTAAGTGGTTGCAAATGACCTATGTATGCCACGGAACTCTGACAACTTGACCTATTTTGGTGTCAAATGAAAGGATGTCATGGAAATATGTAGTAGTGCTTTTCCCTATTTCTCAAAGTATAGCTAAAAACCATGGACATTCTGCATAAAATAACATAAGATTCTGAAACATGGAAAGAATACAGACTGGCTGGGGACCTCAGCACGGAGGTCCTTGGGTTTTCCCTTTGCTTCATCTATCCCAGACTGGATTCTGAAGAAGCTGGCAACTGAGAAATGCCAACGGGCACAGACC
>NW_023212668.1:0-8302 GCF_002007445.2 Ailuropoda melanoleuca
AAATAGAGAGGTATATCTATTATATAATAGATTATATTATATAATTATATATGTAATCTTCAGACCATTATATATACCTTTTATATACCAATATATATATTATAATGGTATGTATCTATATGCCACATTTTGTTTATCCATTTCATCACTCAATGGACATTTGGGCTCTTTCTATAATTTGACTATTGTTGATAATGCTGTATAAACATTGGAGAGCAGGTGCCCCTTTGAATCAGTATTTTTGTATCCTTTGGGTAAATACCTAGTAATGCATTTTCTGGGTTGTCAGGTAGTTCTATTTTTAACTTTTTGAGGAACTTCCATGTGGTTTCCAGAATGGCTGTACTTGCATTCCCACCAACAGTGTAAGAGGGTTCCCCTTTCTCTACATCCCTGCCAACATCTATTGTTTCCTGTGGTATTTATTTTGACAGGTATGAGGTGATATCACATTCTAGTTTTGATTTGTATTTCCCTGATGATGAGTGATGTTAAGCATCTTTTCATGTGTCTGTTGGCCATCCGGATGACTTCTTTGGAAAAATGTCTATTCATGTCTTCTGATCATTTTTAACTGGATTATTTATTTGAATGAGTTTGCAAAGTTCTTCATACATTTTAGATACTAGCCCTTTATCAGAAATGTCATTTGCAAGTATCTTCTGTTCAGTAGGTTGCCTTTTAGTTTTGTTGATGGTTTCCTTCACTTTGCAGAAGATTTTTATTTTGATGAAGTCACAATAGTTTATTTTTGCCTTTGTTTTCCTTGCCTCAGGAGACATATTCAGTAAAAGTTGCTATAGCTGAAGTCAAAGAGGTTATTTTCTGTGTTCTACTCTCAAATTCTGATAGTTTCCTATCTCACAATTATGTCTTTAATCAATTTTGAATTTATTTTTGTGTATGGTGTAAAAAAGTGGTCCAGTTTCATTCTTTTGCACACCATTTGTTGAAGAGACTGTCTTTTTTTCCATTGGAAATTTTTTTTTTTTTTTTACTACTTTGTCATATATTAGTTGACCATATAGTTAAGGGTCCATTTCTGGGTTTTCTATTCTCATCCATTGATCTATGTGTCTGTTTTTGTGCCATATTGTCTTGATAACTACAGCTTTGTAATACAGTTTGAAGTCCAGAATTTTGATGCCCTCAGCTTTGTTTTTCTCTTTCAGAATTGCTTTGGCTATTCAGGGTCTTTTGTGGTTCTGCCAAATTTTAGGATTGTTTGTTCTGAGAACTGCTGGTGATACTTTGGTAGGGATTGCATTAAAGTCGTGGACTACTTTGGGTAGCAAAGGCATTTTAACAATATTCATTAAATCCATGAGCATGGAATATGTTCCTATTCCTTTGTGTCATCTTCAATTTTTTCATAAGTGTTTTATAGTTTTCAAAGTACAGATCTTTCACCTGTTTGGTTAGGTTTATTCCTAGGTATCTTATGGTTTTTGGTGAAATTGTAAATGGATTGTTTTCTTAATTTCTCTTTCTTCTGCTTCATTACTAAAGTATAGAAATGTAGCAGATTTCTGTACATTGATTTTTGTATCCTGTGACTTTCCTGAGGTTCTGTATCAGTTTAGCAATTTTTTGGTGGGGTCTTGAGTTTTTGATATCTAGAATCATGTCATCTGCAAATAGTGAAAGTTTGACTTCTTCCTTGCTGATTTGAATGCCTTTTTATTTCTTTTTGTTGTCTGATTGCTGATGCAAGGAATTCCAGTATCACGTCAAATAACAGTGGTGAGAGTGGACATCTTTGTCTTGTTCCTAACTGTAGAGAAGAGAATCTCAGTTTTTCCATATTAAGGATGATACTAGCTGGCAGTTTTTTATATATGGCCTTCATTATGTTCAGGTATGTTACCTCTATCCTTACATTGTTGAGGGTTTTTATCATGAATGGATGTTGTACTTTGTCGAATGCTTTTTCTGCATCTATTGAAAGGATTGTATGGTTTTCTTCTATTATTATGTATCATGTTGATTGATTGGGGAATACTGAATGACCCTTGGAGCCAGGAATAAGTCCCACTTGATTGTGGTGAATGATTCTTTTAAAGTACCATAGGATTAGTATTACTAGTATTTTGTTGAGAATTTTTGCATCCATGTTCATTAGGGATATTGGCCTAATTTGGAAGTTTTCTTTCCATTTCAAGTTTTTGGAGTATTTTGAGAAAAATTGATATTAACTCTTCTTTAAATGTTTAGTAGAATTCTCCTGGGGAATTATCTGGCCCTGAACGTTTGGTTGTTGGGAGATTTTTGATTACTGATTCAGTTATTAGTCTGTTCCAGTCTTGTTACTTTCTGTTTCAGCTTTGGTAGTTCATAATGTTTCTTAGAATTTATCCACTTCTGGGTTGTCTAATTTGGAATAAATTTTTCATAATCTTATAATTCTTTTTATTTCTGTGGTGTTGGTGACTCTCCTCTCTCATTTGAGATACTATTTGTTTGGGTCCTTTCTATTTTCTGTTTGATAAGTCTGGCTACGGATTTACCATTTTTATTTTTTCAAAGAATCAACTCCTGATTTCATTAACTGTTCCATTGTTGTTTTGTTTTTGTTTTTTTTTTTTTTGTTTCTTTATCATTTATTTCTTCAATCTTATTTCCTTCTGGCTTAGGCTTCATTGGATGTTCTTTTGCTAGCACTTTTAGGTGTAAGCTTACATTATTTTTTGATATTTTTCTTGCTTCTTGAGGTAGGGCTGTATTGCTTCTATACTTTCCTCTTATGACCACTTTTGCTATATCTGAATGGTTTTAGACCATAGTTTTCTTTTTCATTTGTTTCCATGTATTTTATTTTATTCTTTGATTCCCTAGTCATTCTTTAGTAGCATGTTTATCTTACATGTATTTGTGGTCTTTCCAAATTTTTTCTTGTAGATGACTTCAGGTTTTATAGCATTGTCGTCAGAAAAGATGCATGGTATGATCTCAGTCTTCTTGTACTTGTTGAGACCTGCTTTGTGATATAGTATGTGATCTATTCTGGAGAATATCCCATGTGTACTTAAAAAAGAATGTGTATTCTGCTGCTTTAGGATGAAATGTTCTAATACATCTCTTAAGCGCATCTGGACCAACGTGTCATTCAAGGACATTGTTTCCTTGTTGATTTTCTGCCTTAAAGATCTGTCCATTGATGTAAGCACGGTGTTAAAGTCCCCTACTATTAATATATTATTATTAATGCAATCTGAATGTCTGTTATTGTTTTATATATTTTGGTGCTCCTGTGTTTGGTGCATAAATACTTACAATTGTTAGATCTTCTTTTTGGATAGTTTCCTTTATGATGATTTAGTGCCCTTCATCTCTTGTTACAATCTTTGGTTTAAAATCTTGTTTGTCTGATATAAGTCTGCTACTTTTGCTTTCTCTTGATTTCCATTTGCATGATGAATGTTTCTCCATCCCCTCACCTTCATTCTGTAGGTGTCTTTAGGTCTAAAATGAGTCTCTTGTAGGCAGCATATAGACAGATTTTTTTTAATCCATTCAGTCACCTATGTCTTTTGATTGGAGTAATTAGCTCATTTAGATTCAGAGAAATTATCAATAGATATGTATTTAGTACCATTTTGTTACTGGTTTTGTCATTGTTTCCAGAGATTTTCTGTTCCTTTCTAGTCTTTGTGACTTTTTGTTTTTCCTTCCCACTCAGAGTCGCCTTTAATATTTCTTGCAGGGCTGGTTTAGTGGTCATGAACATCTTTAGTTTTTGTTTGGGAAACTTTTTATCTCCTTCAATACTGAATGATAGCGTTGCTGGATAGAATATTCTTGGCTGGAGATTTTTCCCATTCAGCACATTGAATATATCATGCCACTCTCTTCTGGCGCCAAGTTTCTGTGGAGACATCTGCAGCTAGATTTATGGGTCTTCCCTGGTAAATTAGGAACTTCTTTTGTCTTGCTGTGTTTATGATTTTTTTCTTTATTACTCTATTTTGTAAATTTAATTACAATATGTCTTGGAGTTTGCCTGCTTTTGTTGATTTTGATGGGGGTTCTCTGTGCCTTCTGAATTTGGAAGTCTGTTTCCTAGATTCTCTAAATCTATTCTTATTTGAATAACTTTTTCTCTCATTTGCTGAGCTTGATTACTTTCCATTATTCTGTCCTCCAGGCCATTGATTTTTTTTTTCCTGCTTATTCTAGACTACTATTTACTCCATCGAATGTATTTTTAAATTCATTTATCATGATCNCTGTTTCCTAGATTCTCTAAATCTATTCTTATTTGAATAATTTTTTTTCTCTCATTTGCTGAGCTTGATTACTTTCCATTATTCTGTCCTCCAGGCCATTGATTTTTTTTTCCTGCTTATTCTAGACTACTATTTACTCCATCGAATGTATTTTTAAATTCATTTATCATGATCTTCATATCTGATTGGTTCTTTTTTTAGATTCTTTTTTTTAATCTCTTTGTCTAAGTTTTTTAATCTCTTTGTCTAAGTTTTAATCTTTGTCTAAGTTTCACTGAGGTCCTTCACTCTTTTCTCAAGTCTAGTGAGTATTTTTATGATCATTACTTTACATGCTGTCAGGCATATTACTTATTTTAATTTCACTTANTTTTTTAATCTCTTTGTCTAAGTTTTTTAATCTCTTTGTCTAAGTTTTAATCTTTGTCTAAGTTTCACTGAGGTCCTTCACTCTTTTCTCAAGTCTAGTGAGTATTTTTATGATCATTACTTTACATGCTGTCAGGCATATTACTTATTTTAATTTCACTTAAATCTCTTTCTGTGATTTTTTTCCTATTCTTTCATTTGGGACATATTTCTCTATCTCCTTATTTTGCCTAATTCTAATGGTTTCTATGTATAGGAAAGTCAGCTACATCTCCTGCACTTGAAAGCAATGGCTTTTCAAATAAGAGGTCTTGTGGTGCCCTGCCACGCATGTCCCCTGTTCACCAGTTGAACCTGGTGCGTCAAGGATATCTCCAATGTGTATTGGGTGTGCCCTGCTATTTTAGCTGAGCTGCTTTTTCCTTCAGGCCAGTTGTCTTCAGTGGTTCTCTTTGACTGTCATAGGCAGTGTTTGGTCCCTAAGTGTTAGTGGGCCAGTTTGGAGTTGCCTCGGGCTTGAGTTTCATCAGACCAGGCATCTGCCAGAGACGTAGCACCAAACTAGAGGGTGACTTCCCTGTGTCATCCTGAGAAGCTTTCATTGGTAGGTGGGATCTGCAGTCAGACCAGCTGTTTGCCCCCATTTCAAGTCAGCTTGGTGTGTGTTGTTATCTTCCCAAAGTAGTTACTTTGGCTTTGGCCCCTGTTGGAGCTTCTTGCATACTGCCAGGCTTGAGGGACCACTTTGGATGGGCTGGCCACTTTGGATGGGTGTATTGGCAGGAGCAGATCTGTAATGTGCATAGGGTGGGAGGTTTGGTATAACCAAGGTTTGTGTCTTCTTGGGGAAGGAAACTTCAGTGCAGAGACTGGGGCAGTCCTTGGGGGAGGGGGCACATCTGCCCAAGCATGGGGAATGGGGATGGTTGTGGTGGGATGCATGGTGTTCGTATCCAGTGTTGACATCATTGAAGAGGGTAGGAAAAGTGGATAAGAGACTCTTAATGTTAGGTAACAGAGTTGATGGAAGGGAGGTGGGTGGGTGATAGGTATTAAGGAGGGCACTTGTGTCGAGTATTGGATATTATGTGTAAGTCATGAGTTACTAAATTCTCCTGGAAAAATTTAATCTCTCTCTCTCTCTCTCTCTCTCTCTCTCACACACACACACACACACACACACACACACACACACACACAAACGTATGTGATCTCTCCTCTATGTTTAGTTGTAGAATTTGTTCCTCCAGTCTTTGGGTCATTTTCTGGGTTGTTTACACTGTTGTATTATCTAGTTGTATCCATGAAATGAGGCAAGATTAGGGTCCACCTATTCTATTTTCCCTGGATCTCAGTACATTGATTTTAAAGGTGGAATTTGATAAACTTAGGAAAACATATATACCTTTTTTTAAAAAATTTATATATTAAATATTTTTATCACTTCTAAAATATCTCTACTGTCTCTGCCATGAACCCAACCGAGAACCAATCCCAGTAATATATCGTCTTTCTGTGCGGTTATCAATTGGTTTGTCCTGCTCTGTAATTTCAAAAATAGAATCATATCCCAAATAAATATTCTTTTGCATTTGGCTTTATATGTTAAATATGCTTTTCAAATCCTGCATCTTGTTGCATATATCAATAGTTTGCTTCTCCTTATTTCTAAGTAGATTTGAGTTTATGAATATATCATAGTTTTCAGTTTTGGGTTATTATAAATCATTCTACAGTGAATATTTAGGCACATATCTTAACATGGATATTTTTTTTCCTCTTAAGACCTAGAATTAATATTCTTGAGTCATATGGTAAGTGTATATTGAATTAAATTGATAAATGTCAATTTTCAAAAGTGATTATACTATGTTACACTCCCAGCAGTAGTTTATACTGTTTGTAGTTGCTGTACATTCTTTTCTAATACTTGTTTTTTTAGTCATACTATAGCTTAGTGGAATTTCACTGAGGTTTGCATATTTTCTTGAAGTCTACACATGTTAAGCATTTAAAAAGGTATTTATTGGCAAATTATATATCTTTTTGAAGTATGTAATTCTTTTTTATAATAATTTTTTATTATGTTAGTCACCATACAGTACATCCCTAGTTTTTTATGTAAACTTCCATGATTCACTACTTGCATATAACACACAGTGCACCATGCAATACGTGCCCTCCTTAATACCCATCAACGGCCTATCCTATTCCCCAACTCCCCTCCCCTCTGAAGCCCTCACTTTGTTTCCAGAGTCCAGTCTCTCATGGTTCATTCCCCCTTCTGTTTACCCCCCATCTTCTTCCCTTCTCCTACTGATCTTCCTACTTCTTATGTTCCATAAATGAGTGAAACCATATGATTGTCTTTCTCTGCTTGACTTATTTTGCTTAGCATTATCTCCTCCAGTCCCATCCATGTTGCTGGGAATGTTGAGAAATCATTCTTTTTGATGGCTGAGTATATATGGACCACATCTTCTTAATCCAGTCATCTGTTGAAGGGCCCCGGCTCCTTCCACGATTTAGCTATTGTGGACAATGCTGCTATGAACATTGGGGTGCATATGACCCTTCTCTTCACTACGTCTGTATCTTTGGGGTAAATACCCAGTAGTGCAATTGCTGAATCAGAGGGTAGCTCAATTTTTAACTTTTTAAGGGNTCCACACTGTTTTCCAGAGTGGCTGTACCAACTTGCATTCCCACCAACAATGTAGGAGGGATCCCCTTTCTCCACATCCTCTCCAACAATTGTTGTTTCTTGCCTTGTCTATCTTTGCCATTCTAACTGGCGTAAGGTGGTATCTCAGTGTGGTTTTGATTTGAATTTCCCTGATGGCTAATGATTTTGAACATTTTTTCATGTGTCTGTTAGCCATTTGTATGTCTTCATTGGAAAAGTGTCTGTTCATATCTTCTGCCCATTTTATGATTTGTTTATTTGTTTCTCGTGTATTGAGTTTGAGAAGTTCTTTGTAGATCTTGGATACCAGTCCTTTATCTGTGGTGTCCTTTGCAAATATATTCTCCCATTCCGTGGGCTGTCTCTTAGTTTTTTTGACTGTTTCCTTTTCCTTGGCTGTGCAGAAGGTTCTCAGCTTGACGAGGTCCCACATTTTTTCTTTTGTTTCTCTTGCCTTTGGAGATGTGTCATGGAAAAAGTTGCTGTGGCCGATGTCAAAGAGGTTGAATACTATGTTCTCCTCTAGGATTTTGATGGATTCCTGTCTCACATCGAGGTCTTTCATCCATTTGGAGTTTATCTTTGTGTATGGTGTGAGAGAGTGGTCAAGTTTCATTCTTTTGCATGTAGCTGTCCAATTTTCCCAGCACCATTTATTGAAGAGACTGTCTTTTTTCCACCGGATGTTTTTTCCTGCTTTATCAAAGATTAGTTGCCCAAAGAGCCGAGGGTCCATTTCTGGGTTCTCTATTCTGTTCCATTGGTCGATGTGTCTGTTTTTGTGCCAGTACCATGCTGTCTTTGTGATCACAGCTTTGTAGTACAGCTCGAAATCCGGCATTGTGATGCCCCCAGCTTTGTTTTTCCTTTTCAACAGTTCCTTGGAGATTCGGGGCCNTGGGGCCTTTTCTGGTTCCACACAAATAAGGGCTGTTTGTTCCGGTTCTTTAAAAAATGTCATTGGTATTTTGATCAGGATGGCATTGAAAGTGTAGATTGCCCTGGGTAGCATAGACATTTT
>NW_023212669.1:0-579 GCF_002007445.2 Ailuropoda melanoleuca
AAAAAAAAAAGACAAAATTAAAAGGAATATGTTGTTACAGCATAACAAAATGTTGTTGGAAATTAGAGAAACAGGGCAGGGTATTACTACTGACAGTCTCCTGTATGTCTCGCAGTAAGCGAGGTACTCAGTCTCCCTTATTTTATCCTTGTCTTTACGATAGTTTTAGGAGCTTATAATCTACCAACAATGGAGTTAACTCACCTCTCAGGGAAAGATCTGACTTTATTGTGTGTGATTGCAGTAATATGAACTGTGGGACGATATGGGTCAGTTACAAGTAAAAAGGTTCAGTTATGTCATTCCTTACTGAATGAAGTGTCGTCTTCGCTGGGACTGTGCTCTCAGTAGTGTCCCGTCCTCCATGTGAAGGTGAGATCTCTCAACCACTTGAGCAGTTTGTTTTAGCGCGGGCATGGCATGCCCCCTGTGCTTGGAGAGATACAGAACAGGTCATGCCCTCCTTATTTCATTTTTCATCAGTTTCCAAGTTGCAATCATTCCTTAACTTACTAGTACACTAGAAGATATGTCTTTTATCTATTTTTTAATAGAAAAATAAGAAAGCAAAACTCATGG
>NW_023212670.1:0-215 GCF_002007445.2 Ailuropoda melanoleuca
GTCAGCAATCTCCACCAAACCTAGAAGGAAGGAACTGAAACTTTAGTGGAAGAAATATTTTTAGGACCACACAACGTACTTTTTCTGACAATTAGAAGCCCTAAGGACGTTAATCCACAAGTACATTTTATTTATCCCTAAAAAATGAAGCAGAAAGAGTTATTTATTATTAACCTGGCATCTTATGTCCTAAAGAGATACAAACTTTTCATAAA
>NW_023212670.1:283-761 GCF_002007445.2 Ailuropoda melanoleuca
GGGGCTTGATCCCATAATGCCGGGATTACGCCCTGAGCCGAAGGCAGATGTTTAACTGCTGTGCCACCCAGGCACCCCTGTTTTGTTACTCTTAAATTGATAAGGAAGGACCTAAAACCTGGTCAGCAATCTCCACCAAACCTAGAAGGAAGGAACTGAAACTTTAGTGGAAGAAATATTTTTAGGACCACAAAACGTACTTTTTCTGACAATTAGAAGCCCTAAGGACGTTAATCCACAAGTACATTTTATTTATCCCTAAAAAATGAAGCAGAAAGAGTTATTTATTATTAACCTGGCATCTTATGTCCTAAAGAGATACAAACTTTTCATAAACTTGTGTGTGTTTATGTGTGTGTGTGTACTTTAACCAACCAAAATATTCCATTGGGCTTAATGTCTATGGTTGACCATTGCTTAAACATTATAAAAAATATACTCTGTATATTTTATGAACAGCTTTATTGTGGAATCACAT
>NW_023212671.1:0-579 GCF_002007445.2 Ailuropoda melanoleuca
CAGGGGGAGTGGGAGAGGAAGAAGCAGGCTCACAGCGGAGGAGCCCGATGTGGGGCTCGACCCCATAACGCTGGGATCACGCCCTGAGCCGAAGGCAGACGCTTAACCACTGTACCACCCAGGCACCCCTAGAAATGTTCTGTATCTTGATCTCTGTGGCAGTTACATATGTAGAAGGTCACTCAGCTGTCACTTGAGATTTGTATATTTTACTGTAAGTTTTATTTCAAAAAAGAGGGTGGAAAAAAGTTGTAGATGTCATGACAATTTATCCCTCAATACTGAAAAATGTATTTCTGAAGAATAAAGACATTCCCCTACATAATTACATTCCTGTTATCACACACAGGAAAATTAATAATTCCATAATAGCATATTTAATCAACATTCACCATTTCCCATCACAAAAATGCCTTTTATAGCTCTTCCCCAACCTAGTATCATGCACTGCATTTGTTTACATCTCTAGTCTTGTTTAGTGTAGAATAACCTTTTTTTTTTTTAAAAAGATTTTATTTATTTATTTGACAGGCAGAGAGACAGCCAGCGAGAGAGGGAACACAAGCAGGGGGAGTGGGA
>NW_023212672.1:0-579 GCF_002007445.2 Ailuropoda melanoleuca
GGAGCCTGCTTCTTCCTCTCCCACTCCCCCTGCTTGTGTTCCCTCTCTCGCTGGCTGTCTCTCTCTGTTACATAAATAAATAAAATCTTAAAAAAAAAAAGATATGACACTGCTGACATGAACTTGTAAAATGATTTGCTGCTTTACAGGATTAGATTTGTAAAGAATGCTGATTACAACCATCATGATATGAATGATATAGGAAAATCCATTATAAAAATCACACCTAAATTATTACTTTGCATACAAAAAATAAATACTTGAAAAAGGCACAGGTTAGGTATATAGAGAGAAAAAATTTCATCAAGTAAAACAAAAATAGATTCTATAAAACAAAAAAGATAGCATTCTATGTAATAATTACCATCAAAAAAGAAGAATATAACAAGAAATGACATCTCACAAGAAAACAATTTTATGATAATAATTAAGAAAAGCATTCATTAAATGAAAGGTTAAGTGCTTAGTACCGGCACACGGAAGCTGATAGAGCCATTACCCTAAGAGTTCAATGCTGGCGTATAACAGAAGTCTCAGTGGAAGAATACATCTTTCCACATGACCAGGAGCTCAGTATGC
>NW_023212673.1:0-579 GCF_002007445.2 Ailuropoda melanoleuca
GAAGACCAAAAAAAAAAAAAAAAACCCACCAAAACCCCAAAAAACCAAAGTACTGATGTTTACACATTTATTTTTATCCTATAAAATACTTCACCCTGAATTTGAAAGTTAAATTTTGTGTTAAATTGAGGAGAAGCTAGGCTTTTATTGAATCAAAATGTAATGGCAATGCTGTTATATTTCTGATTGCTGAAACCACTGATTATGTTAACCCAAAGATCAGATATTTTGGCTAAATGCTAGATTCTTTAATGGCACTAAGAAAACTAGACTAATCAGTGCATTAAAGAGTAAAGAATTTTATTCGATAAGTGTTAACCAATATAGAATTTTTTCTAGAACATCAGCTGCATGTTTCTTGTACTTTTAAAATGGTATGTATAACATAAGCTTATCATTTCAGGTGAGATTTTTGTTAATTGTGGCTAAAAAAAAAAAAACAACTCCTAAAATTTACCTTCGACCTTTCAAGCATACAGTTCAATAGTGTTAACTATATTCAGATTGTTGTGCAACAAACATCTAGAACGGACAAGATTTCTTCATTTGAGATTATTATTATGAATAACATTATACTCT
>NW_023212674.1:0-579 GCF_002007445.2 Ailuropoda melanoleuca
AGCTGGCTTCAACCCCAGGCACCCTGCCCCCCAACTTTAGGGACAACACTCCTTCCTCAGGGGTCCTCGGCTTCTCAGGGACACACATGGGCCCTGCATTTCAGAGCCTGGCAGCAGCATGAATGGCGAGGCTATGGGGGGGCCCAGCAAACTGGAGAGAAAAACATCAGAGGCGGCCCCACCCCCTTGCGTAAGGAATTGGGGGGTTGGGATGTGGATTGAGAGACAGGATCCCCTAGAGGGAGCCAAGAATGGGCCCACTCCTTTCCTCCGGTGTCCTCTGCACACCTCTGTCTTGCCTGGCCATTTGTGCCTCGTTCCCAGCAGAACCAGGGCAGCCGTGTGGAAGGAACCCCAGGCTGCCACCATGCTTCCTCCCTGGCCCCTGCTTGGGGACCACAGTGCCCTGCTGTCTGAAGACCCCCGGTTCTGAGAAGGATCTCACACCTTTGTCAGCCCAGCTCCAAATCTTCCCCCAGCGACGTCTCCCACCAACCTGCCCAGAACCCCTCAGGAAGCCAAATGCTGCCCTTGTTTTCACACATAGACAAACGTCCCCAGTACTATGGGGATGGGGGT
>NW_023212675.1:0-579 GCF_002007445.2 Ailuropoda melanoleuca
CACCAAAGTTTATGTATATGAATGTGTATCTTCATATCATATATTGTCTGTATGTGGTATAAATATATGTGCTATGAGTACTAATGATGGTTTCATTTATGCCTTCTATTTTTGAGCAATCATAATTTGTTCTCCTGTGTATTGTGAAAATATATACACATGGCTGAAAAAGGTACCAAATATTATTTGAGATTGAATTTATGTTCGAGTTTTGATAATTGATATCTGATATTTAAGAACTTAGAACAACTTAAAAACAGTTGTTTTACCACTGTATAAGGATGAAAATCTGTTGTTGTTGGTTTTTTTGTCTCCCTTTTTTAGTAACATCTTCAAGGGATCAGCTGTGTGTATGTATAGCATGAGTGATGTGAGAAGGGTCTTCCTTGGTCCATATGCTCACAGGGATGGTCCCAACTATCAGTGGGTGCCTTATCAAGGAAGAGTCCCCTACCCACGACCAGGAACTGTAAGTGGCCTGGGTGTTTAAATTATTATTTATTTATGTATTTATTTATTCTTAGTTATCTCTGTATCAAGTGTGGGGCTTGAACTCACAACCCTGAGATTAAGAGTTGC
>NW_023212676.1:0-579 GCF_002007445.2 Ailuropoda melanoleuca
ATGAGGCAGACAACAAACCCTAGTAATAGTAGCAGTACCCATAACTTTGTCACCGGTAGCAATCACAAACATTTTTTGTCACATTATTATTGTGGATATCTTGAAATATTGTTTGTGTTCATCCTTCCTTTAGAAATGCTGATAATTGTGAGACCTTCCACTAGATCTTATTTAATATATTAATAAAGAGCATGTATATATTACTATACCACAAATTTACTTTATTAGTATTTTGAGATAACTATTTTTCTTCATAATCATATGATTTTGTTTTATGTATTTAAACATTTCATTCTGAGAAGGAGGTCCCTAAGCTTCAGCTACTGCCAGGAGGGTCCAGGGCACAAATAGTGTTAAGAACTCCTACTTTGGAAAAAATGTTTCATATTTTTATGATACTTTACAGTTTTTTTCTGTCCCTCCAGCTTCATTTTATATCACACTCCACTAACCATGTTCAAGCCCAGCTGGTCTTGTTTCTATTCCTTGAAAACTCAGCATTTTTTTAAAAAAATATTTTATTTATTTATTTGACAGAGAGAGACAGCCAGTGAGAGAGGGAACACAAGCAGGGGGAGT
>NW_023212677.1:0-579 GCF_002007445.2 Ailuropoda melanoleuca
TCAAACTGTGAATTTAAGAACAGCTATGATTAATATGCTGAGGGCTGTAATGGAAAAAAGTAGATAATGTGTAAGAACATACAGATAATTTGCGCAAAGATCTACAAATTCTAAGAAAGAATGAAAAAAAGAAATGCTAAAGATCAAAAACACTGTGACAAAAATGAAGACTGTCTTTGGTGGGCTCATTAATAGACTGAACATAGCTGAGGAAAGAATCTCTGAGCTTGAGGATATGTCAATAGAAACTTACAAAACTGAAAAGCAAAAGAATAAAAAAAGACTGGGGAAAAAAAGAGGAACAGATTATTCAAGAACTGTGGCAAAACTACAAAAGGCATAATGAGAATACTAGAAGGAGAAGACAGATAATAGAAACAGAAGAAATATTTCAAAACAATAATGACTGAGAATGTCCTCAAATTAATGTTGGACATCAAACTATAGCTCTGGGAAGCTCAGAGAACACCAGTCAGGATAAATGTAAAAGAAAAAATACACTTAAGCATAGCATATTCAAATTGCAGAAAATCAAAGATAAAGAAAAAATCTTGAAAGAAAAATAATAATTAAAAGAAA
>NW_023212678.1:0-579 GCF_002007445.2 Ailuropoda melanoleuca
ATTGTAACTTACAGTGAAATATTGCTTTTAAAGCATTCTTGCATTCTAATTTCTTGAACCATGATTCACCAAGAATTAGAAAAATAACACACAAGTACATTAAATGTTTGACCTACAGTGGATACCTTGCTACTTTTTCTATCAGGAATTCTGTTATCTTTCTGTTAAAATATTACCCTAACTTCCCTTAAGTACCACATTCCACAACTGCCTCTCCACATGTGTTTTGATGGAATTGTCCCAATTGCTACCAAATTGGTGGGCCATCCCTGATTGGCCTGAGAATCCTCAGAGTGACCTATCACGATTGGTTCAAGGTTGAGGCACTGATTCAATAGAGGCCAGTGAGATTGGCTCCTCAGACTTCTTCTGTCGAGGGAAGAGGGGAGCTCTCTTTATCATAAGCATTTGAAGAGCTTTATAAAATATGGATGTGTAGGTCCACTGCAGACCAACTAAGACTGAATCTGAGAGCTGGATTTAGGTAAGGGTTTAAGAGTTCCTTAAGTGAGTCTAATGAGTGTTCCAGGTGCACTCACTGCTTAATGGTACAGATTTGCTATCAGTATCTTGGAGAAT
>NW_023212679.1:0-199 GCF_002007445.2 Ailuropoda melanoleuca
CCTTTACGACTCTGGTTAAGTTAATTCCAAGGTAACGTATGGTTTTTGGTGCTATTATAAATGGGATGGATTCCCCAATTTCTCTTTCTTCAGTCTTGTTATTCGTGTATAGAAATGCAACTGATTTCTGGGCATTGATTTTGTATCCTGCCACATTACTGAATTGTTCTATAACTTCTAATAGTTTGGGAGTGGATTC
>NW_023212679.1:442-541 GCF_002007445.2 Ailuropoda melanoleuca
AGTAGGCTTTTCATAGTTGGCTTTTATGAGATTGAGAAATGTAACCTCTATTCCTACACTCTGAAGGGTTTTAATCAGGAAAGGATTCTGTATTTTGTC
>NW_023212680.1:0-178 GCF_002007445.2 Ailuropoda melanoleuca
ACATCTTTATTGAGGTGTCATTTACATACCATAAAATTTATCAATTTTAAATTTACAATTTAATAATTTTTAAAAAATTTCCAGAGTTGTGCAACCATGGTTTGCGCATCCTTTTTTTAATCTTATAGATGGACACTGGCAATCAGTCTTGGTCCTGATTCCTGTAACTAAGCTTATA
>NW_023212680.1:191-1148 GCF_002007445.2 Ailuropoda melanoleuca
TTTTTTTAAAATTTCCAGAGTTGTGCAACCATGGTTTGCGCATCCTTTTTTTAATCTTATAGATGGACACTGGCAATCAGTCTTGGTCCTGATTCCTGTAACTAAGCTTATACTTTGGACTCTAATTTTAGCACCAAGATTCCTGTTTTAACTGCTCGGCAGTTCTTGCATGCTTGGTGTGATGGTTGTACTTGCTAGGCACTGCTGTGACTGAACTCATGGCATCTGTGTTAACCTCCTTGAGCCTTGCTTGAGTGACTAGAGGCTTTCCACCCATTATCAGGATATGAGCACCTTATCCACGTGACTTGCTCCTCCAGTTTCCTGTAGCTCGGAGTTTCCATGTCCTCTCCACTGTTCCTCTCTCTTTCTGGTCTAGAGAATTCCACTACTCTTTCACCTACTCTCTGACCTTCCTCTGGTGTCTTCCACAGGTCTTAGAAGACTAGATGTAAGGTGGTCCTGAATATAAAATTTGTCGTTGGGTAATTACTATTTTTAAACTCTTGACATTCCTCTTCTCTTTCTCTTATGTCTTTAAAACGCTTCAAAAAGACTGGCAAAATTCAGAGATCCCATNTATAAAACTTGTCGTTGGGTAATTACTATTTTTAAACTCTTGACATTCCTCTTCTCTTTCTCTTATGTCTTTAAAACGCTTCAAAAAGACTGGCAAAATTCAGAGATCCCATCCTCTTCTTTAAGCAGTCCTGTGTTTCAGAGTCATTTCCAGGGTGTATGAATCCTAAAAACTAGAAGTATGAATGCCAAAGAATGTATGATGGAAAGATATTTATGCAATTTAGGGTGAGGGCTTTGCAGCTCAAAATGATGTCTTCAAATCCCGCTGGGGGGAAAACAAAACAAAACAAAACAAAACAAAAACCAACACCCCAATCTGACCCTGAAGCAACAATTTTCTCTCCAACATAAAGAGTTCTGTGATTAGAACTGTCC
>NW_023212681.1:0-2098 GCF_002007445.2 Ailuropoda melanoleuca
AATCAAATCTACAATGAGATGTCACCTCCCACCTGTTAGAATGGCTAAAATCAACAACACAAGAAACAACCAGGGTTGGTTAAAGTGCACTGTAGGTGGGAATGCAAACTGGTGCAGCCACCATGCAAAACAGTATGGAGGTTCCTCAAAAAGTGAATCACACTACTGGGTATTTACCCAAAGAATACATGCACCCCTATGTTTATAGCTGTATTATTTATAATAGACAAGGTATGGAAGAAGGTCAGGTGCCCATCAATTGATGAGTGGATAAAGAAAAAGTGGTATTATATAGAAATATATATATAAAATCACACAATGGAATATTACTCAGCCATAAAAAGAATGAAATCTTGTTATTTGCAACAACATGGATGGAATTAGAGATAAAATAATAGTAAGCCAGTGAGAGAAAGACAAAGACCATATGATTTCACTCATATGTGAAATTTAAGAAACAAAACAAATGAACAGAGGGGGTAAAAAGAGTGAGAGAGAGAGACAAATCAAGAAATAGACTCTTAACTATAGAGAACAAACTGATGGTTAGCAGAGGGGAGGGAGTATGGGTGATGGGTTAAATAGGTGATGGGGATTAAGGAGTACACTTGTGATGAGCACTAGGGATGTATGGAATTGTTGAATCACTATATTGTATACCTGAAACTGATAGAACACTATATGTTAACTGGAATTAAAAGAAAAACTAAAAAAAAACAACAAAAAAGAAAATATATCAATGAAATTCACAGCATTAATAGAATGAGGAAAATTATCTGATTAATCAAGATACAAGAACATTTTACAAAGTTCTGCTATAAGGATGAACTAGAAATAAAGAAAACTTTCTTAACTTGATAAAGCTTCCTTCTATCAACAATACATTTAAAGGAGAAATTTTTTAAGATGTTCCCTTTAAGTCAAGAGTGCTTACTATCTCTAATGCTGTTTAATATAGACTGAAAGTCACAACTAATTCTATAAAGAAAAAAATGATATGTAAAGTTCAGAAGAGATTAAACCATCATTATTTGTAGATGATCATTTATCTGACAATAAAATCAACATACAAATATGAGAATAATAAGATAGTTCGGCAAGGTTGATGGACAGCAAATCAATATACAAAAATCAATAGCATTTATCTATGCCAACAATCTCCAACAAAAAATTGTAACTAAAAAGATGCATTTAAAATACCATCAGAACCCATAAATTCTGTAGTAATTAAGTTAATCTAGAATACACAAAACCTCTATGGAGAAATTTTGAAACTCTAATGAAGGACAAAATCTGAATAATATGGAGAGATATTCTATGCTCTAAGAAGGAATAATTTACTGTATTAAAAATGTGAATTATTAAAGGCAGCTATAAATTTAATGCAGAACCAACTACAATTCCATATAGATTTTTGAGAAACTCAATAGCTTGCTCTAAGCAGCATAATAAAAGTAAGCTGTGAAAAGAAAAGACGTAGGCCTTGCCCAAGCAATTAGTAAGACGTACTGCCCAACCATGGCAATAAAACGTAGTATTGACAGAAAAACAGACATAGGAAGCAGTGGAACAAAATAGAGAATTCTGAAACACATATGTATATAGTATGTAAGGCACTTACACTTATGCTAAAGATGATAGTGTTGGGAATCTGGCTCACTAAGTGAACAAAAATAATACCTCAGTCCCTACCTAATACCATGTACAAGGGTAACTCCAGATGTTAAAAACTGAACTGTGAAAGGAAAAACTTTAAAGTTGGTAGTTGATAACATAAGAGAATATTTTTTGACAAGGTGCTGAAAGATTTCTTAAACCATAGAGCATAAACTGTAAGGCAAATTTTTAATAACATCAGAAATTTTTGAAAATTCTGTTCAAGGGAAAAGATTATGAACAAAGTTAACTGAAAGGTAACAGATTGGGTGATAGTACGATGTCTAAAATTGATACAGAAATAGTATCTATAATATACCAGGATTCCTTTCAATTCAATAAAAATAGAGGAACCATAATAGGAAAAAGATAAAGGATATAAACAAGCAGTTTACAGAAAAGTAAACCCAACAGGTTTACAAGCACATGAAGAGATGCTTAA
>NW_023212683.1:0-579 GCF_002007445.2 Ailuropoda melanoleuca
ACCCACAAAGCCCACTGCCTGATTTATCTTTTCATACCTGATGAACACACTGTCCCATAATCTTACATTCACAGGGAGACTCTCTTTTCTCCATTGTTTCACACTATCAAACTGCAGTCATGGACACCTTCCATCTGCCCCATGACTGAAGCATAATTGTCTACTTCTCCACCCCCAGGGAGTCTTCCTCAGGGGACCTTCTCATTTTTCTCTGACAAATACAATCCTGGGAGACTTACACTCACACAGGTTTCCAAATATTCCAGAGGTGCCTAGAGTGTAAGGTAAGTCCAATGATTCTAAAGTTTATATGGAAAGGCAAAAGATTCAGAATGGCAATTTGATAAGAATTCTTTTAAAAATCAGAAAACTAATAGTACCCAACTTCAAGACTTACTATAAAGCCATAGTAATCACGACTGTGTAGTATTAATGAAGGAACAAGCAAATAGATAATGGATAACAGAGCCTAGGAATAAACCCACATAAATATAGTAAATCAATCTTTGATAAAGAAGCAAAGGCAATCGAAAGGAGGAAGGAGTAATGGACAACTGGACATCCACATTAAAAAAAAAA